>NW_020524863.1:0-48338 GCF_003368295.1 Carassius auratus | reverse complement strand
CTCTATAATGAACCCCACTATCTTCCACTTGGACTTCAAAGTCATTTTTTGAAATATGGACCCATTTTCTCAGAAAAGATGGAACTGTCATTATGCTGCTGTTTTAGCACAGACAAAACGTAAAGGGCTGTATTATGATTGGTTTACCAAATAGATGTCTGTCATTTAGTGAAGGGGGCTTTCACAGAATATTACATTATTTTGGGTACATAAAACAAAATGCCGTGCACTGACATTCCAAGTATGCTGCAGAACATACATGAAGTAGAATTTATTACATATAAAACAAATTCTATTAAATGAAGTTCAACAATAAATTAACAATAATGTATATTTTAATATCTGATGAGCTTATATATTTGTATGAGTGTGTGTGTGTGTGGTTGAGAGTCAGGCTTGGAATCATGGCTCTGTAAAGATTGAAAACCTCCATTTTAATCAGTTGGACCATCCTGTTCTTTCAAAGAGCTTTTTAAGTGATTCAAAATGGAAAATTAGCTTCCCCTCACACATCTCTTTTTCCTTTTAAATCGTCTCATTTTCCAGTGACATAAAACAGATGGCTTAGTTTTTCTCGCTGTCTCTTGCTCTCTCTCTCACTTTTTTTTCCCCTAAACAAATTCTATTCCAATTTAGTGGCTTCCATTAACATGTGTTTCTGCACAGGGCATTGATTTACTGCTGGTATCAAATACATATTGCCAACCAAGTGAGACATGCAACCTTTCATTTTCACGCCGTCGCGTTACAAATTCGACATGCTACATTAACAAGAAAAATGGCTGTGTTTGGCAAAGCCAATGGGAAGTGGCCTGTGTCTTTAGATGACATTTCGTTTTCATTCCGCATTCATTACTGCTTGCTGTCACTGCTGTGCTTTAAGTTGTAAGTGTGAGTGTTTTGCTTTATCGCTGTGAGTCATCACAAATGTGTGTGTGTATCTGTTTGTCATAAACGTGGTGCTGCTAAAGTGGAACAGACCAATCTGCCCTGAGTTAAAACAAGCACTTCTTACTGTGAATGACCACACTAGAGCCTTTGCCTGTAAATGATGCTTCACAGAATATTAAAGCAGTACATCTCCATGAAAGTGCCCAGAGCCAGAACTTCACTTTTTTTTTCTCTAAAATAAATGCACTTTATTTAAGGCTCCAGCTTAGTTTTGGTGACCCGGTAGAGTACTAGAATTAATTATCATACTACAGTAAACAAAAACAGATCGATTTGTGCTATCCAAACTATGCATGATTACACGCTTAGATTTTATTATAAACATTTTGCATTGTTTTTCCCTGCTGTCTTCAAACCCAGTTAGAACAGACCCACGACCCATTTTTTTGAGGTGCAACCTCAGCAGTTAAGAACCACTCTTGTAGAGTATGTTTTTGTGTTGCACTTTGAACAGTGTCGTTTCTCAGAACATCAGCTTGATCATTTGCAGTGCTGCAATTTCAAGCACCCTTGACATTCCAATGTAAAAATGGAGTAAAATGCTTCCTGCTTCTTTCTTGAGTTTTATACTGAACCATAAAATGTGTTTGGAGGAACATTGACCTTTTTTCATAATTATGAATTTTGCCCTATGTCCATAAACTGGATCAACAGAAGCATGCTGTTTCACGTGTGGCCAGGATTCTTTCAGGGTGGCCAAGTGTTTTCTGATGCTATTTGAGTGTAGTAAATCCCACATATAGAAATCATCTGAATCATGTTTTCATCTTCCTCTGTCACTGGCTATAAACCTTGAAATCAAGATCAGACAATAATATCTCGGGAATCATTCATGAATGTAAACAAAACAAAAACAAATGCCCGAGACTTGACCTGGTTCAAAGGAAGACAGGAATCACATCTCTATAGCAGTTTTCTGGTGATTAGGGATAATAAAGACTTATTCACCTTACAAATGGTTTAAAAAGCAAAACTGCAGAAAAGTTGTGGAAAAAGTGTTAAAGTTACTAGAGCAAAACAGGCAATAGGTTGGAAACAGCATCCCAATTTAGTAAGAAACAAGTATTGGATTTCATTCAGCAAAATTATAATATGTTATATATTTGTAATAAAAAAAAAAGCCAAATAGATTTTTTTTTACTAGTCTTAAATAGTTTGATACCACTATTTTGTAGTAAGAAATCTCAAAGTTACAAATTTTTCCCTGCCTAATGACCCTTTCCAAATCCATAACTCACCCGAGACGTGGGTCATATTTCGCTTATGATGTTTAACCGAATGAAGAGCATATTATAAAAACTGAGACTCAGGTCACTTCCTCTGCTAGCAGAGTGCCGTTAGCAGACATCATAAAGTGCAGTGTTTTCATGCTCTCATTCTCTGTCTGTCCCCTGTATCTCATGCTCCATTACCTCTCCTGTGAGCTGAACGCACAGAGCCCCGCTTATTCACTCTCTAGTGTGTGTGTGTGTGTGTGTGTGTGGGGAGATCTAATGTGACATTAAATGGAGAGCAGCCTTGCTAATTCAATCCTTGCTACAATAGAGTAAGACCTGAGAGAGTTTGCCTCCGATGGTGTACAATATCCTAGAAAAGAGCTGTATTGAAATCTAATTTTGTTCTTCACAGACCTTGTGTATTTTGAGAGTCACCAATCCTAGGAAGTGTGTTAAGCATTCCTTTGCTTATTTAACAGAATAAACTGTGATTTAATTTCTACTAGTTCTAAAGAAGATGCAGCTTGCCCGGACAGAATTCGGCTTTATGATGCTGGGATGTTTTGAGTGATTGGCAGGGCATTCAGTTCTGTAATATTGAGAGAAGATACATCATTTGTACATCATCGACGCCATCATGAGAATGTGCACAGCCTCAAACCCTTCACTAGCAACTATGATTACATCAAAATTAGCAGATGGAAAAATATGTGTTAAAACATCCAATATAGTACTATATACATATTTATATGCTGCTTTCTGAAAAATATTTCATCAGACCACAGCAAATTTTAAATTGCTGTCAGTAAAGAAAGGCTTTTCCATCCAGATGATGCATTTATGTGATCCACCAGCAGGAGGCTAACCAGGCCTAACCTTGACCCAGAACATGGTTCGGATTGTTTTAGCACTTTATGAGGTTTCTAGGTTATTTCATTGTCGTTGTTTGGACCAAGTCAAAAGAGCCTTTAAAAAAAAATATTCTGGTTCCCTGAAATATATATATATATATATAACTTTAAATACTACTCACTTGCAGCCTGAATGTTTCTGGATACTTCCAATAAAAAGGCTAAAAGAAAATGAAGAATTTCTAAAGTGGCAGTGTGACTAAAAAATTGGTTTCGTATTGGTTTTGTATGAAGCTAAATTCACAGTTCTATGTTTTTTTACTGCTAAAAACATTTGAATGCATCTTTATTGAAATGCACTTTAAGCTCAGTTCCATGAAAAAGCAGATTAACTATTTATATTTAAAATGTTGAAATAAAATTTCTAATCATATTGAAATTACAGTTATTAATAAATGCTTAAGAAGTATTTTTCATTGTTAGTGGAGTTCAGGAATGGAACCTTCTTAAAGTGTTTTAGGAAGAAATAGTTTATACCATGTGCGAGATGTTTATCATCTTCCCTCTTCACTCCTGAACTTCATCACGCTCTTCCAGTTTTCATGCTGGTTTGGATCTTAAAATGCAGGATTAATGTAAATGTAATGTTTGGTCTGTTTCATTTTTGACACTTTTCACCCTTTTATCACTACTCTTTACTTCTGCTAACGAACACTGTGCATTTATAGACCCACAGCTTGAAGAGAGATGAGTGAAAGATCGAGTATATTTTTTTCTGTGAATTTGATCAGTCCAGTAACAGTTCCTCTCTCTTCCCTCTTTACTTCTATTCAGAACACATTGTGATTGAGCCATTAGCATGCTAATACATCCACACACCTCTTGATTAGTGTGCTAATAATGCAGCCTTGATATGGTTATTACCTGCTTGCTGCTCTTGATAGAAGAGCCAGACTTGTCAGACTACTTTAGATGCTTCCTAATGATATGTGCATTAATAGAAACTAGTGACAATTGCTTTTAAGGAAATCAAATTGTTGTTTTGGGGCCTGGTAGCTTCGAGAGTATCTAAACTGACAAAAAATACAAAAATTAATATATATAAATAATAATAATTATTATTTTTTTTAATCAAATAAATGCAGTCTTGGTTAGTATAAGATAAATTTCAATCATTATGCATCCTACTACAGCTGTATATTTAACTTCAAATATGAACTGATTGACTGGTATAATGTTTACAAATTTCCTGAGACTGGAAACATATCGCCTGATTAAGACAAATATATTTTGCATTTGATATCTAACATCAGCACTTCCCACATTTTGAAAAGCAGGAGCTGATATCACACAGGAACTGATAGAAACCGGTAGACCGTGTTATCTTGAATGTCTGCTAAAGTTCTACCTCCTACTAATTCACATTTCACTAAACTAGACCACCATTCCTTAGTTTCTTAACATCATATCTTCTCCGTATTCACAGGAGAGCTTCAGCAAAGTGTTGTCGCACATACAGTACAAGGCTTTTGAAATGCAGGACACTGAATTCTGTCTCCACGTTCAGGCAATAAAATCCACCGTGAACTTCGTTCCACTGCGCACAGTTTATTTAAAAATCGGTCACCACTAGATTCTCGACAGCAGTGTGGGGTTATGACACAGAATGTCACATTGCTGTGATTAATCACACAAATATTGTAATCACACATACGTGGAGATTTGGAGCAGCTGAGCTGGGTGCTTTGTGTAAAGATAGATGGTGTCCTACACAAGGGGCAGAACACCACATAACCACCCACACGCTTCCCCCTCATTATAACGGGCCAATAAAATAAGACAAATTATGTCTTAAGAAGCACAAGGCCAGGGTAGTTGTGCAACAGAAATAGAGCAAATGCTTTGGTATCCCATGGCAAAGAGATGAGAGCATGTTAACGGTTACTTCACCATCTCACCATCCATGCCACAGTTTTTTCTCTCTCCTCCCCTGCTGTCCCATCTGCGTGATGTATAGCTTGTTTCAAACGCGGATTACTCAGATGTAGTGTTTTCCCTCGCTCGCTCCTGCTCTCTAAGATGCGCTTCTGTAAAGGATCTGAACAGATTAACAGGCCCGATCCTTCCCGGCTGCGCAGCCAGTGTGGAAATGACTTTTCCACGGCTTGCTGAATGCTCATGCAAGTGAGGCGCTTTTATTTTTTTTGTTTTCGAGAGTTTGGGAAACAGCCACGCTATTAGATGGATTCTAATGCAAGGCCACGCAGCCGGTCTGATCCACTTCAGCCTTGCAACGCTGGCTTGTCAGCACAAGTGTAATGATTTTAATGTCTGCCATATCCTGAAAGACGAGTGGATGTTTAGTAGCTCTGAACTCAAGTAACTATGAATGAAGTGCAGCCAACAGCTCACCTCAGCAAAAAAAAAAACTATTGTTAGACTCTCACGTTGGCTTCCCTATTGTTTCACATTTCTGCTTTTCTTTTTCACTTCAATGGGGAAATCTAAACGTTTCTTATTGATAAACTCATAAATTGCTTCTTTATTGCTCCATAATAGCTTGCAGCAGGAGGCTTTTTTACTTAAACTAATTAAGGCAGGATAGATAAAGCCATATAAAAGTGAGGAATAAAACCTGTGTGGTGAGTTTTATCCTAGTGAAAGCTTTCTGCGAAAAACACAGTCAGAGATTGGATTTAAAAAGGCGATGGTGTCTGTAAGTGTAGCCGTGTGCTCTTGGCACGCTTTAGAGATAAGATGAAATAGAACGAGGGACACGACTGAATCCTATTCGTGAAAGTAGGGCTTGTTTTTGTTGTTCTGCCTCATTAGGGTGTTCATGTGGGTGTTTGTGTTTGTTTTTCCAATTCCTGTGCATTAAAGTTTCCAAACCATCGGCCCGCAACATTATTTCATGCAGCTCTCCAAGTGCTCACAGTTAAATTTAGCCTGTTAATCAATTTTTTTTTTTTGTCTTAAATATTGTCATGTAGTTTTCTTTATAGGGTTGCTAAACAATTGCTATATCCACAAACATTTCAAGGTTTGTGATTGGTACGATTTTTTCAATCAAAATACAGTAAAACAGTATTACTGTAAAAAATTATTACAATATAAAATAACCGCTTTCTATTGTAATATATTAATTTCCTGTAATGGTAAAGTTTAATCTTTTGAGTCAGTCATTCTAATATGATGATTTGATGCTCAAATTAACAGTGCTAAAAACATTTGTGCTGCTTCATATTTTTTGTCATATTTCTTTGAAAAAAGTCATTGCTGAAACAAAGTAAATTCTTTTAGGAGTTGTATAGTTAATATGGTTTTAATATAACAATTAAGTGTTTGTTAAAGCTGTTTTTATAAAACCATGCATTATATTAAAACTAAATATACAATAAATAACAACTGAAAATATTGCGCGGGAAAAGGCTGCACTGAAGCTCTCAGTAATTTTACAAATATCATATGTGAGAATTGATTGATGTATTTTTTTTAGACTTTATATGTTTAGATAACTTCTGATTGTTCCAAAGCTAGCTTGGTGTTTCTTCTTGTCACGAGATGATTTAAGTTTAAATATTTGAATACAATCTCAGGTCTAATTTGCACACTAAACATACCGACAGTATGGTAGATATAAGGATAAATGATTCACTTGGATTTTCAGTTCATAAATCAATAACTGCACCAAAGTCATGGCTGTTAAACCCCTTGTATTTGTTGTAACAGTCTCATTGTCTGGACACTGATTTTGAGATTAATATCTGTGTGTTTAAGCCTAACTTTAGGGTTAGATTGTTCATCCATGCATTCATTTTCTCCATTAGTTTCACACAGTGAGGGATAAAGAATCAATTTTATGGATACCAAATTCACTTTATATTTTGTTGTTACTATTTTCTAGAGCTTGAAAGTATGTTGACTGCTGCTACATTTAAAAACACCAATGATAAAATGCTGTTTTAGCAGATTCATTTCTGCACCAATGTCGTTTTTTTCACACAGAATTGACCATAGTAAATATTATTAGTCTACAATAAGCCCTCTGGGTGGTTTCGCTGCGGCAGTAAAAATTTGCTTCACCACTAAAACTTTTCATCTGTCAAACTCAACATAGTGTCCCGGTATCTCTCTCTATCTATGATCTATCTACCTGTCCATCTATCTTCCTGTATTATTAGTATTATTACTATTTTTTGGTAGCTGTGAGAATGGGTTATTGTGACCTTTGTGGGTTTATTTTCCCTTCTACTCGTCCACCAAGTACAAACCCTGAACAATGGCACAAGTATTATTGAGCTTCAGATCTTTCTCTTAGTCCCCTGTGTGTACTCGTTCAGCTTTTCCCACCCTGAATACTGAGTAGAAAAGTGAAAGAGAGAGAACCTAAAATACAATAGAGCGCCGAGAACATGGCGAGCGAGGGATATAGTAGGAAAATGTGAATAATGAGTCCAGGATTTAACACTTTAATCAATGTTTGATTAATATTTAGCAATTTTCCTGCAGCAGGAAGGCCATTCTAATGGGATCTCTGCTGTTTCCTCCTTTGCTGCTTAAGCCCCAGGCTGGACAAATTACACTGCTGTGCATGAAGCTCGGAAGACAGGAAGTGCACCCCGACATCCTCCCAACACAGTCTGCAATAGAACTAAATCCTTCATGAAAATCCACCCACAATACCACCCTGTACAATCCATCCCTAAAGTGCGCCCCTTCGTTAAAGCTCATTAGAAGTAATTCGGCTCTCTTTACACCCACTCTCACCCAGAACAAACCCTGCTGACAGGCCTGTCCAGGTTTACTACAGGACAGCATGCCAGGAACTTTCACAGAGGATTAATTTCTCTTTTAAAGCTCAAGAGACTTAATGGAGTTCTCCATTAGTGTTTTATTTAATGTTTATTTAAAGTTTGCTTGTAGGAGAAATTCTGGTGAGACAAAGTTGTACATATATCTCAAGATCAAGATTGTTATTTCTACCATCTCATTCTATTAAGTTTTTCATCATTTTTCGTCACCTTTTCGCCATGACATGTTCATGTTCCTTTAGTGTAGAAAATTATTTTTTCAAACTACAAATGTACCATGCATTAAATTAATATGAGCAATGGTTATTATTTATAAAATAAACATGAAATGCAATGTACGGTGTAAATAACTTTTTTTGTTTTCATTAGTTCCACTTGATACTTGATAAAAACAAGTACAACCTTTAATTAAAATGTAAATAAAAACTAAATATAAAATCTGATTCAAAATAACAGTAAAAACTCAGTGATACTAAAACAACATGAGTTCTTAAAAACGGCATACATAAATATAAAATAACTAAACCCTGCCCTAGAGAAAAGGTAATATTTTCATACTAAGTACAGTTCAAATCTATTAACATATTTACTGACGGATAACTTGAGACTTGCTGATATATCAATTATAATTAAGCTTAATTTGGCATACTACTTGTGCACAATGCACATTTCTTAATATGAACTCTAAAATGTGTTTTAATGTCCCTATTTATGAGGATTGTATGATCTTTGGATAATATCGGTCTTTAAATGCAAAATATGTAAAGTGTACCTAAAGTTTATTTGCAATAGTTCCACTTTAGCACAATCACGTATACTAAGTTTATCTTTTATTGGACTTCAGCATTACTTCCGTACAATTAATTTGCAACAATTACAAAATTAGGTGCTCCAATTTAGCAGACTTTAAGTATACCAGTTTAGTATACTAAGAGTACAATTGCAGGGCATTTTATTTAGTACATTAATATACAAATACATTTAAATATATTTATTCGTCACCATGGTGGTTTAAATAGTTTAGATGAAAGAGATCTCATTTGTATTTTTTATCTTTCTAATAGATAATTTCAGTCTCTTCTGTTAATTTAAAGTTGAAGGAAGGTTACTTGAAAATCTTGTTGAAAGCTCAATGCTGAATGTTACACGTGTGAATGTGTGTTAGGGTCAAGTTTCATGCTTTTCCCACACTCTCTAGCATGATTTCTCCTCTCCGTCTCTGTGTTTGCTCATTAATAAACTGACCTTGGAGAGTCAGTGCTAGACAGGCTGCTGGAGGATTTAAAGATTAGCCTGACTCTCGCTTCAGTCCATCTTTTGTGCTCCACCTTTATGGAAGTATGATATGTTTATTGGCCTGACAGACACACAAGAGAGTCATATGAACCCCCACCAATATCCTTACCTACCTTCCCATCTTTCTATCTCTTTTTGTCTTTCATCCATTATCTACCTCATCTCTTCCAACCCTTCATGCACTGTGTTTTATCCTAGTGTCTTTTCCTTATTAATTCTCTCTGGCTTGTGCTTTTCTTTCTTTTCAGTCATATATATATGAACTGCAGATTTACAGCTAATAATCAAAATCACCATCTTGCCCGTTCATCTCTAATTCTGTTTCACTTTTTCTCTCTGTAACGCACACACTTAGAATCTGTTAAAAACTAGATGTAACAGACAAGAAAAATCAAAGGGGAAAAAAAAGTACTGGGATTTCAAGGAATAAATCTATTATTGAAATTTTAAATGTATAAATTACTGCAAAAATCTTTTGCATACATGGATGCTCAGAGTGACCGTGAGATGTCAATCTCAAGAAGAAGAAAAAAGACTTATTAGAAATCATTTGAAGCAATATGATATTGTCTGTGAGGAACAGACTGAAATCTACCTTTAAATGGGAAAAACCTGATTACTACACTGTACAAAGTGGTAACCTGCAAATGTTACCTTAAAGAGTAATTTTTACCTGATTTAACCCATAAAAACATTTCCTTTTTATTACACCTTGTTGTATGGAAAACATCTATGTAAAGATTTATAAAAAAATTTTGTGGGGTCAAAGGAACAGAAAATGCTGAGTTTATTTCATCGGAACAGATTTGGAGAAGTTTAGCATTGAATCACTTGCTTACCAATGGATCCTCTGGAGTGAATGGGTGCCGTCAGAAGTAGAGTCCAACTGATAAAAACATCATAATAATTAAACCACACTAAAGTCCATTAATTCCCTCGCTATCAATTCGTACGTATTTTACGAGGTGGCTTATTCGTACGGATTTGTACGACCTCACTCGTACGATTTTATACGATTTGTCTAAACCCCAGTGACGGTGAGGTTTAGGGGCGGGTTTAGGTCATTCGTACAAATTCATATGAATTGTGCAACTCGTAAAATACGTACGATTTGGCAACAACCGTATGAATTTGTACAAGTGTGGTCGTACGAATTAGTACGAATAAGCCACTTTGTGAAAAATGTATGAATTGCCGTGAGATCGGGTTGATTAATTAATGTTCTGTAAAGTAAAAAAAAAAATTTGCATTTTTTAAAGAAACAAATGCATCAAGGTATTCCATAATCCATAATAATCAGATTCTCAACATTTTGCACATCTACCAGTCAAGCAGGTTTTCCAAGGAAGTAAACTGATAAATCTTCTACCAAGGCCAAAAAATAAAATAAAATGCTCTACACACTTATTAAAGAGGGTAAAACAGGTGAACGAGGTGAAAAGCATGTGATGCATCTCAAAAGCACTTTAGCATAATATTCGACAATAAATCAGCTCATAATAGATGAAAAAAGCCTTGCTGTGATACTGTAGCTCCGGTGGCATATGGCATGATGTCTTCAGTGTTTTTTAGTACAGATCCCTGATTCTGGCCAGGTAAGTCATGCTTTGATAAACAGCACAGCTCCATTCTCAACCTCCATCTATCTTAATGTTTTAGAAATCATCCAGCAGAGAAGCAGAACCACTTAATCTTAACAGGCTTTTAGGTGAAAGAGAGCCGAGCCAATGGTGTGTAAGCAATCTGAGCTGGAAGGTCACAGGATAGACGTGAAGATAGGCTCGCTAAGACTATTACGTCAACATTATTGAATGGTGTCATAAAATGGACATCAATTATCTGAAATTTACTGGCTAAGTTGGCACAGGTACGTGGAATCGGGATGGGTTTGTGTGATGGGAGCTGCATGGGAGAAGAGAGGCAGAAGAACAGTGAAAACAGCTAAAAGGTGAGAACAGCTTTGCTAATTCGTTAAGACATTCATTATCACCTGTGGCTATGCTGAAAGTGTTTACTTTGACATCTGAGTCTCTCTCTTGCCATCACATACACTTTAAGATCTCTAAAAATAGACATAGTGACAAACTGGAAGGAACACCTAATTATAAAACAGATTTGATTGTGGATGAAGCAAGACTGACCAGAGCAGCACTTGGAACTACACATGGACTGTGTCCCAAAACTGAAGGTGGCTGCTTTTCTGGCCACCCAATTCATGACCTCGACAGTGCAAATAATGTCATTGTGACTTTGATTACAAACACTCTACTGTTTATTTAATTGTACCATCACTTTTGATAAATTTTATTCATCTTTGAATAAAACTATTAAATTTCCAATTATTCAAAGACCCACTATGGGGTAAAAATGTCTTATTTTACATATTGTATAAATCACTTTTGATATCCTTATTAATATTTCTATAGATTTTTTAGGGTGCCATTAATTTAAAATACTATTCTATTCTATTCTATTCTATTCTATTCTATTCTATTCTATTCTATTCTATTCATCTTACAATCTAATGTTGTCATTTCACCTGAAAATAAAATAAAAACACTTTTACCCTCACTCTAAGAAAGAAACAAAAATACCTTTGATGCTCAACATAATACCATGTCAGATCGCTATTTTCCAGAGACCCAAATTTAGATCATTAACATGGAAGTATTATCAAGGATATATTTTTTATATTTTATTGTAATCACCCTGACAAATTCCCTCACGGATCGACTGTATTCCTGAGGTAACATTAACTTTGGATGCACCATGGATAAAAGTGTGCCAAAATAATTTTCCTTGTTTAAATTTAACAAAAAGTTGAAGACTTAGAATTTGTTTTGTTAAATAAAGCATAAAACCATTTATGGGTGTGTATGTTACTTCAACACAAAGTAAACCAAAAACTGTTTGTTGCTTACTATCACGTTTTAGCTCAGTTTAGTTGGATTGTGTGCGCCAACCATTAGGCCACAACTTAGCACCAGTGCCAGAAGGACTAGGGTGAAATGGCCCCAAAATTTCACATTAAATTGTTGTTGTTTTCCAATACAATACACCTATTTTACAACTATCTTGCATTGGTGATTTTGTATAAATTCTAATGATTTAATGCATTGAAAATGTAAGAATTGTGGTTAAAAAAAAAAGGTGCACCCCTAAACATAAACCTTGCAGGGGATTGTATGAAAATGTACAAACGCAATTGTATGAATTCATATGAATTTGCCACCAAATGACCAAAATTGTAAATGGTTCAGAACTGCCATGAGTGTGTTGATATATCTGTGCCCGTATTCACAAAACATTTCATCTTACTACTAAGAGTTTGCCTAAATAGGAGTAAAAGTTTTTAGCTAAGATTTTACTCTTAAAACCTATTGACCAAGCTGCTTAGAGAAACTTTTACTAAGGAATAAGTCTTAAGAGTAAAGGTGGGGTGGCCCTTGTTGCTTTGGATGATGTCAGCATGCTTACTAATTATGCACACAGTGTAGAAATTTATTCATAGAAATATTGTAGAGAGCGATATTATGTTGCAACATTCAAATGTCACTAATGTAACAAGTATATGTTCAGCTTGCAGCAACATACACGTGCTTCACAAACAATTAGCGAATACGCATATAAACAGCCTTTTAATTATCGGAGTAGAATAATCATGGCTGATAGTAAGACATGCAGACGTTAAGGAAAACCAAACTGGACGCAAGAACAGGTGTTACTTCTTGCCCAACTTGTAAATGAAAACAAGGATATAATCAAAGGAAAATCTGGAGATGGGATAACCTTTAAAACCAAAAAAAAAAAAAAAAAAAAAAGATGTGTGGGAAACATGTGAAAAGAAATCCAGCGTGTTTCTAAAATGTTTATTTTCTGAGGCAGATTGCTGTCATTTTGTCAGCCATTTTAGCCCTGCTAAAAAACAACAACAATATAAACCAACATAGTAATTTGTAATGGTTTTACTAGTTATAATGAGAATTGTACTGGTTTTAATGGAAACTCTAATGGACCCTGTGGGTTTCTACTGGTAACTGGTCGCCTTCTAATATTGGCTTGTTAGATCCAGTCTCCAAACACACTACAGGAAACCTTTATTTAATGGTTTTAATGAATAAATCTTGATAGTTTGTATTGTTTGTAATGCTATTTGTAGTGGAAACCATTAGAATTGCTGTGATGGTTTGTATTTTTTTCTTCTTCAGTGGGTAGGATAGTTTGTGATTTGGTCTTAGTGACTTAAGAGTCCTCTTCACTACTCCTAATGCTTCACAGATTTAGGAGCTAGTTTAAGCGATAAAACGCTTTGTGAAATACTCATAGAGCAAAATTCAGGAGTCCTAAATTTAGGACTGACACGGCCATTATTTTAAATATTTTCTCCTAAATCGGCAACTTATGAGATACTGTTTTGTGAATACGGGCCCAGATATAAATTAATATTCAATCTTAGGCTTAACTTTAATTATTGTTGCATAAAACTAGATTTTTTGATTCAGATTTATAATTGATGGCAATAAATGGCCACCCTGAAGTTGACATTAAAATATGGCACAGAAAATTGGCCTCTCGGTGGGATGTTATTTTCTGCCACTGGTTTGCACTAACCCTTATTCGGTTTACATGGGACAACAACACTCCAGTTAAGAATATACTGTGATTAAGAATCTACCATGTAAACAGAGATTACCTTTGGGGCCGTTCACATATCACGTCTTTTGCGCGCGCAAGTTCGTTATTTCCAATGTAGGCGCGTTTTTTCCAGGCGCGTCCGCACTGCATCGAGTTAAAAACATCTCAACTTTTCAGCATACCACAAGGGCACCGCGTGACAAGAACTAACCAATCAGCTTCAACCTTTCCCATAACAACGTTGAAAGCTCAGCTAAGATGAAGGAATAGTGACCATAGCTGTATATGGATCGCCATTTTGAAATAAATTTAGTAGCAGAGCTACTGCCAGCGATTTTTAGTGCTGCAAATCCATTTATCCTTTGCTGAAATTTCCGCATCTTCATGGAGAGAGCACGTCATGGTTGCTTAGCAAAGGCAGGCGCCTCAGGAGCGCTTTGGAAAGGAGGAAAAAGCGGCGCGTCTAGCGTTTTCCACGTGTTTTTAGGCGCGATATGTGAACGGCCCCTTAATCTGGCTAAAGTCATAATCGAAGTAAACAGTAATCGAATTAAGATGTGGAGTATTCCTATTTTAGTGACATTACTGAAGTGCAAAATATACATGTAAACACCTTAATCACATTATTACCATCATGTAGGACTATACTATAACATGTAAAACAAGAACATGAAAGGAATATTTTAAAAGCAACTTGCTTATTACTGGCTTATTTAGAATAAGGTAAATAATTACTGATGTCCATCTTAACATAGTCATTGATGCACATCAGCTGAAGTGTGCTTGGTCCAGACTTGACTACCATTTGCATGGATGTGTGATTACTTATCGTGGTCTCTTCCACACGAGTGCCCCCCTTAAAAAGCCTGCATGCTCTGCTGTTTACAGCAGTGCCTTAAGTATCCCTCACAGAGCCATTAGCAGAATCTGCAAGCAGAGCATAATGAGAGACTTTGTGGCATTTCTTATTATTACTTTATGATTGTTAATCTCTGCGTATCTTTGTTACTCTGCAGCAGGCGTCTGTAATGTCCTCTCTTAGGACCGAGGTATTTCTGCTGGGCTGGTAGTAAATAATCTCCCTGTGATTGTGCTGCGTGTTTATGGGCTATCAGAGACAGCTGGGCCAACTAAACTTAATCAGTTTATTAGTAGAGTGCTGAGGAAATGTGATATACGATGTCTAGGGTAATCAGAAGTCATCATGCTTCACTGCCCGGCTTCAAAATTCATAACGGTGCCAATTATTCCTCAGTTATTAATTATAAAACATATTTTCCTTTATTAGCGTTTCTATCGCCCATGTTGTAGATTTAGGAGAGAATGCGTGCGGGAACAAAGCCAGTTGCCGGTACCTCTGGTAGTATATGAGAAGAGATAATTAGCTTCCCCCATCCTGCAAAGGGTTTTACACCTCTGTGGGGGTGCTTGAGCGAATTGGAAACTTGGATTGTGAATTCGAGAATCCTGGATTTGAATCCAAATATGCTGTTTTGAGTAAAAGGAAAACTTATGTGGTGTTATACAAATTTTCTTTCCGCAAGTCACGACATAGCATGATGTCATCCTTTCAGATGTGCCACAATAGCTTTTCCTCATGCTTATTTTTGCTTTGTGATAAGACTTGAGTGAGTCTGACTATATGTGCTTGAGGTCTTCTTCTGAGCCCATTTTCCTTTTGATCGTGTTTTCATTCTGGGTGAATTGCTGCAATTTCCCGGCTGATCTGACGGTGTGTTGGTGGCCCATGATCAGAAAGAGCAAAGGAGTTTCAGAATTTGGGCTTGCCAGAGGAGAAGGAGAAATCCTCTTTGAAATTCCAAAACGTAAGCGCTTTCATTAGGAAGAGTGTCAAAACATTGTCCAACAGCCAGAGTGAGTGCAACTCTACATTTAGAATCATCTTCATCGTCACTGGGATCGCTTGAGATCACTTGCTTTGCATGCATTGCTACATGCCTTGATGATTTGGTTTGGTTTGTGTGAAAGTTTGTACAGCCTTTAAGACACTGTAATGTGTTATTCTCTCAGACAGAAAGGTGAGTCATTTCTGGTACAGTTAAAGCTGCGGTAGGGAACTTTTGACGCTCTAGCGGTTAATAAACAAAACTGCTTGCGTCTTGCGGAAGAACATCGTAGCCGGAACTACTTCTCTCTGTTTATGTCTATGAAGAATCACAAAGGTACTGGGTTACTCCGCCGCGGTACCCCGAAGCAATCTAAAATAGTCCGAATATAAACACTTATTATAGGTGCACCCTAGTGATTCAGGACAAGCCAAAAACATGGTTTGGAAAATGGATTCATGGTGTACTCGCTGCTTATATAAATTTTTCTACATTTTGAACACAAACAAAGTTACGGACCGCAGCTCTGATTGGTTGATTTCTTAACGGGAGTGATGGGTTTCTGCAAATGGCAATAGGAGCACTGGGAGGAGCCAGAGGAGCTTGATTTTTTTCACAGATTATCTGTCTCATATTCTACTGTCAGGACATAATGACAGGTTTAACAAATATGTAAAATATATATATTTACAAAAGTTCCCTACTGCAGCTTTAAGTCAAAAGTTTTTGGGGATTTTAAGAACATGGAGCTATTTTGTTATTCCTAAAGAGATTAACAGAATTTTTCCTACAGCTTCTTTACTATACATGTAGCTCCAAAAACTCTCAATTAGCATATCCAGAATGCGATTTTAACTTGTTCGTTCAGAAACGTTGTTTTATAATATCATATTTAATATTTCACAATTGTTTAAAGCTGCAAGCTGTAAGTTTTGCTTCTGTCGTCATCTGTTTGAACACTGCAATTATTGTGTAAACATTATATGGAATATTGATCAAACTTTTTATATCGTTTTAACATGGAAAGTTATATTGTGATAATTATCGTTTACCTTTTTATCGCCCAGTCTTATTTCGAAAGAAATTTGTCTTTAATCTAAAAGGGCAATTTAATATTTGTTATGAGAACATTATTATAGAAACTGGGAGTATTGACATATTAAATTAACCCATGACTTAATGTGTGATTCCAGAAAGTGGGTTTTTTTGAGGTTTGTTTATTTATTTACTTACTGAACCCGCCCCGATCCCCTGGTAGTGGAACAATGCTCTAAACGATCGATTTAAACATTTAATCTTTCTGTAGATTAGATGGTAGTTTAGCTAGTTAAACGTTTGAGTGGCTTTCCCAGCACTGCTCATTAATTCATCACAGAAATCAATTTGTCTTAGTATCTTATCTGACTATAGCGAGGAAGGGAAGGGTACAGGACCCCTGAGTGATCTGGATCTAATACGTCAAGGGGTCTTGTATTATCCAGAGGGGTTTATTTGATAATGACCATCTGACTGTGCATTATCCTTCTTATTAATTATTATATAATGTGACTAAAGAGACTGTGTGTGTGTCCAAGAGCACTTCATCTCCACAGAGTCTGCTATGTTTATTCTGCCGTAATGACTCTGGCTACTTGCTAAATATATGGATGGATATGAAATATTGATTTGAGTTGACATTATTTTCTTAGCATACATAGATAGAGAGACAGAATATGAGCACAGCTATACAGGAAACTGGTTTTCCAGTTGAAAGGTCAGTTATGTCATTATTCCGAAATATTTACCGAATGCCACAATTGACCAATCACAAGTATTTCGTGCAAGGAAAATATTTGAATTTGTCTTTTTTTTTCCTGTAAATTCATCAGTGTTGAGTTGACATCTGTGCTTTGAGTTTCTATGAGAATAGCATTGTTTGGCTTTGAAACCGAGCCGTATGAGCTGTATTTTAACCAGGTAGGCCTGCGGTTCATTAGAGGCGTGTGTTTCTGCGTTCTGACAGTGTGTCAGCCGAGACGACAGCAGCTGGTGCACAACATCACCTGTGATGATGTGTCTCTAATCAAAGGCTTCCTCTTTGGAGGTGAGCCGTCTTAGATCTCACACCCTTAAAATAAGGACAGAGATCTTTATGAATATATAGCACAGGCACTTGAAATTATGCTCAAAGATATTGTGCCCATGCAAAACTCTCCATCCTTTCTGTAAAATCCAGTTTAATTTCCATGGTGGTTTTAGCTGGTTTGTTGCTCTGTTTGAATTATATTAAAATATAATTGTTATTGTATTTTATTATTATTATTCGTACATAAATGTCTGCTTTTGTTTTCTGTCATTGTGTAACTCTATCTCTCTATTTTGAGAGACATTAGCTTTACTTGGGTAAATAAGTGAACAGCTGTAGTGTCAACTTGACTTACATGCTCTTTCTGTTTCTGTCTCTTTCTCTGTCCTTCTGTTTCACAGTGGTACTGTAAGCAGTTCTCTTTTCCGCTGAGTGACACACACCTGAGATTTCAGCTGTGATTGTGTGAACGTTTGTACGTTGTTACCGAATTGACTATCCAGATGACAAAATCTGATGGCAGTGGCAGAAGTGTGTTCGTGTGTGCTTTGTGACGTTTCCTAGAGGTTTGAATCTCATTAAATCGTGTGCATGTGCACTCACACACGTCGAGCTCTAAGGGTTTGTCACCTGCGCTGTAGCCAATTAAACTTAAAAATACACAGTCTATTAAAATCTCTTTCACTAGCAGACAAGCCTTACCTGTTTGGCCAATTTCAGTTGAGGGTCTTGGGTTTGACTTCATGATTGATTTTTCGATTGTTGATGATAAGGAAGATGCTTAGTTTAAGATCTGAGGAAAAAAATCAAACAAGATTTATGTAGACTCAATTGTAAAATTTAAATAAATGGTTTAATTTAAAATAGGTCAGCATGTGTCGCACGTCTCCTTCACATTAGTATAAGTTTTTAATACAAAATAAACATGACTAAACATCCAAAGGTAAGTTAAAAGAAAGAGTATAACTTTACAATGCATATC
Organism: Carassius auratus; assembly: GCF_003368295.1. NCBI lineage: Eukaryota > Metazoa > Chordata > Actinopteri > Cypriniformes > Cyprinidae > Carassius > Carassius auratus. The sequence continues at coordinate 29,680 of NW_020524863.1, read as the reverse complement.
CTCTCTCATGTAATCACTCAGTGTTTCAGGCGCACAAAGATCTCAATATATAATGGCTTGTAAACAATATGTGTCACATAACATCATATTTACTTCAGAAAAAAACATATTCGGTGACCAATTTGTGAAAAAACCAGCTCTAATATGTGTAGATTACTCAATTCATTCTGAAGGATTTTGTCATTCAATTGAAATGTGTATATCTTTTGTTTAATAGCTGTTTTTACAAGTACAAGAGATTTTAAAGCATTATGTATCAGTTATGTAAGATCTCTATTTCAGTCTATTGTAAACCAGATTATTACTAAAAACTGATACTAAGAAAAAAAAATACAAAGAACTGTATGTGTGTGTGTGTGTGTGTGTGTGTGTGTGTGTGTTTCTAGGAAAAAAAGTGGTTTACGCATTACAGCAGAAAAAGAAAGTGGATTTTTGAGCATGCTATTTTATATTTGGATTCTCAAAATAACCTAACATGGATATGCAACTTGTAATATAATAATGCATCTCACAAAATAATGCTCTGCATCAGATACAGATTTAGCCATATCCTCTTCAGAAAATTAGCAAAAGGACTTGAAAGCCTTTTTGCTTCTCATAGTTGAGTAAATTGACATTAAAGATCATGGACCACAACAGAAAATCTTTCAGAGGTACTTACAGAGAAAAATGGTTCTTAGCTTGTTTGATCTGGTGTCTGTTTTTCGCTCAGCACTTATATTGGCTCATGACTGTTGCTCGAGATTTGCTCTCGGTGTACATATTTGCAGAAACAAGTGCACTCAACTCTCGCTCGGTCTCACACACACACACAATCACACACACACACACACACACACACACACACTCATTCTGAGCCTGCAAACAGTGAGAGGTGAGGTCAGAATGACACACGCACCTGACAATACTCCAACGTCTGTCATCACACCTCAACAGCATCTCTTCTTCATGTTGACATGCTTACTGCTCTATTTCACTCTTGTGTGTGAGCAAAACACCATCCAACTCAACATATAAATGCTTTAAAAACACAAACACACTGGAAAACATTATCAGTAAAAGTGGCTTATTACACAACAAGAAAATGTCAGATCATTGCAGTTCTCATTTATTGTACGTGGTTGAAGCCACTGTAATATGGACACTGTAGTGTAACACATTATGCTGAAATAACACTATAACAAGTTACAGAAACAGATCACTTATGTATAGTGTATTACAGTATGTAATGCATTCCAGCATCTTATGTTACAAAATACTGTATATTTGATGATAGTAGGCATCCACATACAGTAGCTTTGACAAATGCTGCAATACGACCATTCTGTACAGCAAGACCCATCTTAAAATGGATGTACAGAACGTGTGTAAATCCGGCATTTCAGCTTTGACTGTGCGAATATATTCAGAGAGCGCTAGGCTAAGGTGGCCTGCTGTTTTTCATGAAAATAAATGAGGCATGAGGAGCTGCGCTAAGGATTGCTGTGGTGTATGATCATGCAAGGCCTATCAGCCAGTCAGATTCAAGAATTTCTCCAAAGCTAGTTATAATGCTTGATAATTCACCGGCCATATATTTGAACAGACCCTTAATCTGCTCTCTTAAAGTAAATGAAACAGTGCTGTGATCAACTGAGCTGCTCTTTAACAGGCAGAAAATGGGACTCCCACTTTGTCCCCCACCCCAGTTCTCTTGGCTATTGTGCAGCTGTCAGCGCTAAGCTCCGCTGCCAAGGAAGACACGCCATTGGAACAGCACACAACCATACAAGCACCTCTTCTGTGGCTACAGAAATAGATAAAGAAGGGAGAAGCCAAAGGGGAGACGGGAAGGCTTGTGCATGCAAGCTGTTTGTGTGTGTGTGTTGAGAAACTTAAAGCCGGAGAAAGAGAAGGAGCAGTGTGCAGCTTTGAAACTACTTTGAAACTACCTCGCGAAGCTACAAGTTAATTATAATTTAAAGTCTGCGGTTAAGAAAATCTTTTAAGGGGAAAAACGTAACTAACTACTTTGCTTTAATGTAATATCCTCCTAAAAACAGTCTACAGGGAATCTAATTGGAGAATCACATTTTGAAACTTTTCATTCCTCAATTACCAGTAATTGGCAATTATTTGTAAAGTGTGAATCTAGCATTATATGGAAGGTGAAATTTACATTATAACACAGACTGCAACAAAAATGTAAGTTAGTTAAATTTTGCATAATGTTTGAGTATTTTAGTTTCACAGAATATTTGATTTGTGTAATATGTAGACTTAGTTTGAACTTCTTGTATTCAGTCAGTGGCATATGTTCAGTATCATCACATGTATTTAACACATACAGTGCTGTGTAAAGGTTTTTGCCCTTTCATGTGTTTTTTTAGTTTTTTATAAGAATATAGGAATTTATTTGGTAAATGTGTTTCCATCATAGTTTATGCATTTTTTTTCTTATCGGATAAAACGTTTTTCCTACTTAAATGTGTGAATTTTTTTCAATGCATATTTTTTGGAATTTATGCACATCTTGGCGTTTCCATCCAGCGTTTTTTTTTTTTTTTTTTTTTTTTTTTACGTGATATTCCAAAATGCGCATAAAAATAGGTAGATGGATATGCAGCCATTGATAATAATTAGAACCATTATTAATAACTGAGCAACTGTAATAATTAAGCAGCAAATAAGAATATTAGTATGATTTCAGAAGGCTCATGTGATAAAGAAAATTCAGCTTTGTCATCACATTAATAAAAAACAGCTATTTTAAATTGTAATAATATTTTACAGTATTACTGTTTTACTGCATTTCTTTTTAATCAAATAAATGCAGTCTTGTTGAGCATAAAATGCTTTGAAAACATTAATAAATATGGTAACTAAAATATAAAAGATTCAAATATTATGTGCCGATTTTATATGCTTTATTTGTGTATTATTGTATGTTTCTGCATTTATTCAAAGAAAAAAAACATATTGGGGTAAACATTATGAATGCTTATAGATCAGTGTTCATTTATATTTAAATGAAAATATTTACTGGAAATGAATTAGGTGTTCCAAAGGACCATTCAGAAGAGTGTTTGATTATTCTCCCAGCTCAGTCAGATTGCTGATATTTAAAAAAACAGCAATGTAGTGTTCGGTCACGCAACACTGCAATTCTCCAGAAAAAATAAAATAAAATACTATTTTAAAGATAGCCAAGACTACCGTTTCACTTTCTGACATCCGTGTTTAACTTAAGTTAGTAGTGTTGCTACTTTTAGTTAGTTAGCAGCACTGTGTGGGAGGCATTTTTTCTTCATCCATTAAATTCAGTTTGCTAATGTGGGGATTTGAAACTAAGAAACTGTGAGTCAAGAGACGGCACTCTCCGCTCTGCCTGTCCCACTAACAGTGACATAATTCAGAAACCCACTGAAAATCCTCACATGAAAGCAGATTATGAGTCTCATTTAGTTCCACATCAGCACAGAATATCTTCATTAGAGTTTCTGGTCTTTATAGTATTAACAAAGTCAGAGTTTTCCAAAAGAAATGCCACATTTGACAAAGACAAAGACATAAACCATATATGTTGTTACTTCATGTTACCTTCATAGTCTTAATTATACTGTGCTTGCTGCCGTCCCCGTGGCTGATCTTTGACGTGGGAGAGCTCGAAGTTAGCAGTAACATTCATCATTTTTGCTTTTCATGCCAGTCGAACGGTTGACTAAGCTGAAACATATATTTGGCTTCCTCTCTCAAGTTCGTATACTCAGACCTCCAGTGTTGCTCTGCACTGCTTCTGTGTGTCAGTTTCTTCAGATTTGCTTATACCTCACAGAATCGTCTTCAAGCTCTCCGTGCTTCTGCTGTGGGGATTTGGAGGTCTGTGCGTGGGATCCTCCTAAAACAAAGTCACACACACACACACACACACACACACACACACACACACACACACACACACACACACACGCACACACACACACACACACACACACACATACACACAAATACAGACAGAGTATCAGGTGTATCAGTAAAAATGAGAGCTATTTATCTTCCATTAGTGGATCGCTTGTTTTTACATTGATGTTCTTCAAATTAAAATTTGGCATCTTGTATTACTTTTTATAGAAGATAATGAGGATTTGAAATAATTTGGAAACATTAATCATCAGGATTTTAAGGAGGTCCATTTCTGACAGATACGCTGTAAAGAAAAGGAATTATTTTTTCAAAGTTGAAAATAAAACAAAAATTAATTGATTGTTTTTCAAGAAAATTCTATTTCAGTCCTTTCTTCAAAATGAAAAAAATAATGCTTTTATTAATAATGTATTACATTTCTTTCAGTTATGACAGAAAATAATTTTTTTATTGTCAGAAAGGGCCTATCGTAGGATTTTTCCAACTACATACAAAAGTAAACAAAAATAAATTACAATGATATAAAAATAAAAGGGTTTTATGCCTGTTTAATATATTCTCTAGCCAGTAGCCAACCGACCGGCTAGTTTAGGTTTAAGTTAAAGGATGTAGGTTTGGCACTTTTTCACATTAAGGCATTTTAAAATTCATGCTCCGCAAATGTTTTTTGCCATGACAGAAAAACTGGCTGTACAATTTGAGTTTTTATTAATGTCTGCTGTATCCTTGTAGCAACACTGAGAGTGCAATGTGTACTTGCATTGTGCTTCGAAACACAATAACACATGAATTCAAACTTGCATATCTAGAAGCATTTGCATTCATACTTGCATAATGTATCTTTTCGGCCTTAGTGTTGATATTACTGGAGAAGATATTTCTAGTGTAAAAACCACAGTCGTGATTCTCCCTCACTAAGAAGCTGTTGCAAAAGATGGAATGGTTTCATATAAATAACCATTTATCCTTGAAATATTTATCACCAAAAGAGCTAAACTAATGCGGCTGAAATGTAAAAAAATGTATTAATTAAATAAATCTAAAAATGTTACTCAACAAAGAGACCTAAAAGTGAAACATAGTACAAAATGGAGACATTTAGATTAATTCTGCACCCTATGCATCCATAAACATCAAACTTGAGGATAAATGACAGGCTTTTGAGTGACAGGTAAAAATTAGCAATCAAAATGTGTCAGGTATTGGCGTTGATTGCGTGTTAACTCCTCCCCTCTCTGAGGTGTTTCCCCTCCGAGTGACCCCGCTGAAGCTCCATCTGTTGTAGCTCTTTGTGTTGTTCCCTGTAGAACAGAGTGGAGAAGAAGTTTATCGCTTCAGATTCTGCCAGCAGGAGGCTTTGTTTGGAAATGGCTTTGATTCTTCATCTTGCTCTCTGAATAAAAGCTCCAACACACACAAATGACTCGGGGAGAAAACTTTGGGCTGGCACGCGCCCTTCGCGTTTTGTCTAGAAAGTGAATGTGTGTCTTTAGAGAGTGTGAAAGGTTTGTACGGGTCACCTATATAAACATATTACGAAATTACTCATTTTCTTGCAGTCTCTCTGTTTCCTTTTGAGACTGAGTTACTGAGAAAACTGAAATGATGTCAGTCACAAGTGGTGGATATTTCTGCAGTTTTCTGGGTTATCTAATTCTGTGGTTCCTGCCAAAACGGTGGTAAACTTCTACGCAATTAAATCAAAGCGTCTAGGGAAGATATTTAGCTAAAACTGTTTTTTAAAACCGTATTGTTGATATCAGTAGTAACCAAAACAGTTTGGTTAACATTCTTCCAAATATCTTTTTGTGTTCCACAGAAGACAAAAATTCATACAAAATTATGACAGAGCTTTAATTTTTGGGTGAACTGTCCCTATTAAATTGCATTTAAGGAGCCAAATTGTGCATTTATGTCTATAGAGAATTAAGGTTTTGTATAGTTTTAAATGTCTACTCTAGAGCATGTTACATATTTTAAGTAACTTGCTGTCTCGTATGTTTATCAACATAAGCTATGATTTGAAATTCTTCCATTTTGTATTTTTTGTCATACATTTTTAATTGCAAAATATTATGACCATAACAGTTTGAATTTGCACAATTGCATAATATTTCATTAATTTGATGTTGTGACATTTCCCACTTTTTAATTCAGATCCCAAAAGATTGTTTATTTTAGGGTTTAATGAAGATTTTCAATCCCAGATTTTCATTGGACCCCTCTGTAGGATTTGTAGATTTCTACTGTTCTTACAAGTGGATGGTTTTGTTTCTCTGACAGATGTCAAGGTATACAGTATGTGATCCAAGCTAATGCAAAATAAGAATTCATATTAAAGCTTGTGACAACTGGTGAACAAAACATATTTCTGGATGAGACGTGACAGCCATAGAAAAATAACTTTATAAAAATGTTATATTTTCTAGGTACCTTGACATATTTTACGTTAGAAATGTAACCAGACATGACCTTGAAAATATCCAGCTAGTTTAGATACTACTTTGAATATTGTGTTCAGTGTGAACAAATGCTGATATTTATAGATTTATAGAAATTATACCATTGTACACAATTGTACCATTTGTATTCCTAAATGTGACCCCGGACCACAAAAATAAGTAGCACAAGAATATTTTTAAGCAATAGCTTCACCTGATAAACTACACATTGTATGGGTCAAAATATGCCAAAAAATTATTAGCTAATATTAAGTAAAGGTCATGTTCCATGAAGATATTTTGTACATTTTCTTCTGTAGGGCTAAATATCTAAACTTTATTTTTAGTAATATACATTGCTAAGGACTTCATTTGGACCACTTTAAAGGCATTTTTTTTCAATATTTAGAAAAAAAAAAAAAATATATATATATATATATATATATATATATATATATATATATATATATATATATATATATATATATATATATATATATATATAAATAATAATTTGTGGTCCAGGGTCACAAATGTATTTTTATATTTATCATGTTAAGTTCAGATGATCTCTCTTTAGTTGGTAAAAATGGATACTGCTTAATAGCAGTCTTTGGAAAATGTTGCTTTTAACACATTTGTATAATAAAATGGCTGCTTTACCCTTTTAGCCACAGGAGTTGTAATTTCCTTTCTAATATTTCTCTCTATTTTCTTTTCACAAAGCTTTCACAGTTGTAAAGCTTTCTGTTGCTTTACAACTGCCTATTTTCTTAGTTCTCTTATCCTCTCCAATTTTTTCGATAGAAAATAACTTTTTTCCCAGCCTGAAAATTTCCCTTCTTTGTAATTAAAAATTATTATTATTATTATTATTATTTTTTTTTTTTTTGCATTATAAGTATTGGCATTGGTTTTAAAGGTAAACATATGGCATGTTTTGATCATTGTACAGTAAACTGTCACATGATCGTTCTAATATGCTGATTTGATGCTCAGGAAACATTTCAGATTATTTTCGATCTTGAAAACAGCTGTGCTGGTTAATATTTTTGTGGAAAAAATGATATAGAACATCACTATTTTTATTATAATTATCTTTATTTTTTTTTTATCAGTTTAATGTGTCATTGCTTGAATAAAAGTTAAGTTAATCATCAAACGATAAAAAAAATAAAATAAAAAAAAATCATTTTCGTGATTGTCCTCTAGCATTGTGGAGAGAGCCAGATGCATGCTGGGAAGGAGATGAAATCATCTGGAGATGTCAGGCTTGGCTTCCTGCATGGAGGAAGCGTGTATGTCTTCGCCAGACTGGAGAATGAAGTCTTTGATCACTGCGTTGGGCAAAGCTTTAGTGCCCCCCTCTGCCAATTAGCAGGGCAGTGCCCCAACTGCCTCTGCCAGTTTGGATGATTACGACCCAGGTCAGAGAGGACACAGGGACGTCACAGACTATGGTTCTGTGAAAAAGATAAGAAGTGTGTCTCCTTCCTAAACTGTTTTATTTTTAGGGTACTTTAGCACCACAACAGCTTTCATCAGCTCTCGTTCAGGGGCCAATTGGATAAACATAGCCACTATGTTAAGATTGTAGTTCATCAGTCTTAATTTTCAAATTCAAATACACCATTGTACCTTTTTATGTGCACTATACCAGTCAAAATTGGAATATTTAAGATTTTTTTTTTTTTTGAAAGAAGTATTTTATGTTCACCCAGGATGCATTTATATGATGGAAAATACCGTAAAAACTGTACTATTGTGAAATATTTTACATGATTAATATTATTTAAGAACTGTCTTCTATTCAAATATATTTTAAAATCTCATTTATTTCTGTCAAAGCAAAGTATTCATTTCAGACTGTAATAATATTTTTATTTATAATTCTTTTTACAGTATTTATGATCAAAGAAATGCAGCCTTGGTGAGCATGAGACTTTTTTTTTATTATTCCAAACTTTTGACCGTAGTGTAACTGACTATATGTTAGTTATGAGCAGTCTTTAGGCAGTCGCACAATAGACAAGAAGCAGCGCCACAGACAGACACTGAATACACTCTGCGTACACTCATAGAAAATAATGTGTTATCCGTTGTGCAATTAGATGACTAACTTCTAAGACTAGTCTAAGTAGGTTTTGCACTGGCAACAGACTTCCTTCGTTGAGTTTGAACATGTCCATGCGGTCCAGCACTGGTTCAGGTCTAGGGAGGCTGTGTTTATCTTTCACGATTGATGCTTTCGCTGCCTATTATGTTTCAGCGCGGCATGTTGACATTTCTGGAGCATTTTAGAGATGTTGTGTTTAAACGTTACCCATGGGTGTATTCCTGGTAAGAGACAGGCATTAGGAACGGTTTGGGAATGTAAATCTGTCATAATAGCTTGGCATGCATATTTAAAAGCCTGTTGTGTTTTGAGGGGTATAAAACAGCTGTGGAGAGACATTCTGTATGTGTGTGCCCGCATGTGCTGGCAGATTCTCAGGCTTTTATACAGGGAAAAAAAAAAAAAAAATAATAAAAATGGTGGCCTGTCACTGGCAATGAAAGATTTTAGCATTGATGGAAACCGACAAACTTGGGTATGTGTTGAATTACACACACACACACAACGCTTTATATTTAGAAGGAATTACACAGACTCAATCTGTTTTCTATGGCGCAACCTAAACATCTGTCATTTAAAAACAACTCTTAGGCAAATGTTTAGATTGTTTAGTGGGACATTTTATGTAGTCAGAGTATGACAACTATTCCCATTAGAGACTATAAAAATTATGACACCAGACTCTTGCAGAGTAATTCAAAACAGTGATTCACAGTTGGCAGTGACAACCTACCCATCACTTCCTTCCTTCCTTCCTTCCATCCATCCTTCTTTCATGTATAAGGTACATGGTTTATGTCAAGTATGTTGCATATGATAAATGATGCAATGAGTTTGTACTGGTATTTCCCTTTTTTCATGTCTAAAACTGATGCTTTTAGACACAACATGGCAAGTTGGCTGTCAACCCAATGTGACAACATCATCAGTGACAGCTGTGTCACAAGACCAGTAGTGATGCAGCATGTTTTTTTTTTTGTTTTTTGTTTTTTTGAACAGCTGTATTGATTATAATATGATTTTGTTTAGTTTTTTTCTAAAATATCTGCATATGAGGATGATTGCTGAAGGATCATGTGACATTGAAGACCGGAGAAATCAACTCTTCCTCAAATGAAGAAATTATACTTGAAAATAAAGTAGAAAACAGTTACTTAGAAATGTACATATATTTTACAATATTATAGTTAATGCAGCCTTGGCAAGCATAAGAGACAGTGTTTTTAATACAAATGACAGACCTATATATTTTATCATGTGGGGTTGGAAGGACATGAGAGTGACAAATGATGACCGGATTGTTATTTTTATGTGAACTATTGTAACGAAGATTGACTCGGTTGTGGGTTGGAATCCATGTGCAGAGCTTTATTAAGCACAACAGCACAAACAGAGGCAAATGGAGAGCAGATATCGTGGTCAGTAAGCAAGCCAGGGTCGTATATAATAGCGTCAATCCAAATAGCAAACAAATCCAAATCAGCAATCCAAAAGACAAGGTCAAGGGCAGGCAAAAGACATATATAAGCAAACAATCCGTGAGTATGAGAAACGCTTGGTAGAGACAGGATAAACTGGCAATACTTCGCAACATATTGCACAAACAACATGGCTTATAACAGGTGTAGACAGGAAGTGATGAGAGAAGAAGCGCCAGTGTTCACTATACAGGAGACGGCTCCCTCTGGCGGTTGGATGAATGAATAGTGGATGCAGATGTTACAACTATCAGCTGAAGATCCTATTTCCATGGTGCTTCCCCTTGATCTTTACTCTGGTATTCCACTTTGATTTGTATCCTTCTCTCAGCACAGGTATTTCCCAGCCCCTCCACTATCTCAGTACAATTTCTAGCAAGCTAATGAAAACTCAGACTGGAAAACCTCTAAGTGAGTTTGAAACTAACATATACAAGCTTGCCACAGCACTAATAAAAATGAAAGCTTTGGCCATTCTGTTTTTAAACTGTTCTGACAGGAACATAGCATTCATTAAATAGTTAGTTAGACATTCAGATCTTTTCCTTTAACTGCGGTGAGCTGCTGCTCCGCTGCGTTTGTCAATATCACTCCTTTCATCCAGGTCATCAAAACTCTCGCTTTTCACGCTGCAGAAACAAGCTCTTTTATGTAAATGCTGGGTAGATTGATCAAAACCACTTTGACGCTCTTAAATCTGTGATTAGGCTTGTCGGAAAGTTCCCTGCTATATTAATTTATCACGGTAGACTTGAATTGTTTCCTCTAAATTGTTGTTTTCTCAGTCAAATAGCCTACTCTTCTAACCACAGAGTCCACTGGGGAAACGAATGGGAACAAACAGTCTTCTGCTGAGACTATTAACGATTACTATACTATAGATCTAACACACATGGAGAAGTCAGGGGTGAGTACCAGAAACTGAAAAAAACATATATATATATATATTATAATATTTAACAATCCCCTATTGGTTTGATAGTGTAGATATTGATAAATATATGTTTATGCTGACAAATGTGACTCTGGTCCACAAAACTAGTCATAAGGGTGAATTTGCCGAAATTGAGATCTATACATCATCTGACAGCTGAATGAATATGTTTTCCATTGATGTATTGTTTGTTAGGATATGACAATATTTGGCCGAGATACACCTATTTGAAAATCTGGAATCTGAGGGTGCAAAAAAATCTAAATACTGAGAAAATCGCCTTAAAATTTGTCAAAATGAAGTTCTTAGCAATGCATATTACTAATCAAAAATTAACATTGAATATATTTACAGTATGAAACTTTCCAAATATCTTCATGGAATATGATTTTTACTTAATATGCTAATGATTTTTAGCATTAAAAAAATCTATAATTTTGACCCATACAAAATATTTTTTTTGGGGCTATTGCAGCAAATATACCCCAGAGACTTAATACTGGTTTTGTGCTCCAGGGTCACATATGATTTTGAAATATATAATGTCGTACAGAAATGTATCCCCCACTACATCTCCCATTACAATTATGACAAAAGGGTTAGGACCTTATCATGATTGTTTTTGTACAACCTAACTTCTCATGGTTTCATCAACTTGTAATACCATGATATATAAAGTTACAAGGTACTGGACCTCTACAAAACCTCTTCATAAGAAATTATCCAACCCAGAAGTAATAAGATAGGACTATATATATTTGGTGATATAAAAATCTTACCAACCCCAATCTTTTGAACAGCAGTGTCTCATGATATTGTATTTTCTATCACATTTATGTAGCATGCATTCAGAACATATACTATGGTAACATGTAGTAGCTATGAGTTCTTAAAGGGATAGTACACCTTAAAAAAAAGAAAAAAGTTGTCATATTTTACTCGGCCTCAAGTTTTTTTTTTTTTTTGCGGCTTAATATTCACAGATGCTAGTCCATATTTCATTTTGATATAAGTGTTCTGAACTACTTTTGATTTATTCCCTCAAAATCAAATTCCGTGATATTCCATGTTATTCAGTAAATTCTATTTTTATGACTGGAGAGTGGGGATCAGTAAATGTTTGGTTATACTTATATTCTTAAAAAAATATTTTGTGTTCATCAGAAAAAGTACATTTTTGAGAAGGAACAATTTGATGGTGAGTGATGACATGACGACAATTTATTTTTGAGTAAACTGTCTCTTTAAAGTAACTGCATTTTCTTTCCTGACTGTCTACACTAGTTACAGACTCAATATACAAAAAGTGCAAGAGCGTTTCTTTCAGTGGTCATTGTATTTGGAGCATGTGAAATGGTACTCGTAGCACTAATCTCTTTTCCTGAATGTGTAATCTTCTCACTTTTGTCCTTATCAGCAAGTATCCGAAATGCCCTCATCTACCCACAAACACACGTACAGTAGACACATCCAGGTCTGTTTTTAAGAACGGCCTGAGGGAGGCAACGTCTTTAATTTGAGCTGTGGAGGCAGGTGGTGGAGATAATGTCTGTAGGAGGAGAGAAATTCCAGCCACCGTTTCTTCTCCAAATAGCTGCCAGGGGAAGGAACGTAATCTTTGACGTAATGGATAAACTAATCAGCCTGCCAGAGGACACTACGTTATATCCTCATGAAGACTGGGTTATTCACATCTCTGCGCTAGTTACTGATTAGCACTGATGCTACGTGCCACTTAGCATTAGCTGTAGCGTTTCTCTTCTGGTGAGGGGAAAGGCCCAGCAGGAGATCAACATAGTGCTGTAGCACTAAGTACATTTTACGTGTCACAGTAAGCACTGCTGTAAGTCACTTTTGTAAATGTCACACTGTTTGTGTTATAAGAAAAGGTCATACTTCTCATGTTGAACCAAGAAGATCTATAATACTTGAAGAAAGCTAGTCATTCCATGTTTTTAAGAGCCCTCCAAAGCATAAAGCATCTACTCTGCTAGAATAAAATTTACATCTAGAATAATACTATACAATAATAAATTGAATAAAATAGACTTTTACTGCCCTGAACGGATAAAAGATCAGATGTGAACCCCTCAATTGGCCTTACCTTCCATAACCTAATAGATTAATATTAAGCAAAGGCAAGAAGACAAAAAAACATCCCCCATCGCTTTTAGAGAGAGACTCAGACCCAGATCTAAGTGTTTTCTCCAGGATGAGGGGCTTATAGTGAGAGGGCATCTCTCAGCATTTAGTCAGATGAGAAGTGCTTTGCTAACCCATAGCTTTTGTTTGAGAGATATGGAGAACATAACAACATTGACCTTTGTCAATAATGAAATATTACTAATATTTACTGTTTAAGAAGGCTATTCATGCTTCCTGGAACTTTCTTTTGACGTGTGTCTACATTTATATATACAATAAAATCTGTATATACATGTATGAAAGTTACCCCCTCATATTATGATCAGCTGCAGGAGTCATTTCCAGTGAGACGCCAAAGACTATATTTAAAATCAAGTTCAGAATGGCTTCATGCTGATCAACAGTACTAGAACTCCTCTACTTCTGATTAATATAAATAACCAGTTTCTTTCTTTCTTGCACATAGTCAGGTCTAATTGTCAATTCATTTCTTTCAGCCAATTGTTTGTTCATTTCCCATGTAACAGCTGAGTTTTTAAAAGGTGTCAAAGTAAGAGCGTTAATGTATATTTAAAGGATATCTCAAACAGATCCTCATTATCTCTTGGTTAGTTATGTACCCGTGAATGCATTAGAAACACCTTCAAATGGTCTTTTTCCCTCATTCCAATTGATTTTATTGTGTACTTGCATATATTTTGACTTGTAAAACAACAGGAACATAGGATGCATATCTTAACCCGTCCGTTTAAATGAACTTTATTACTACATGAGGTAGTGGAGGACAGGGCGATAGTAAAACCTACATTATGCTCTCATTGTCAAGTCTCTCAGCTTTGCACAGGGAAGGTGACTTGCCAATACCACTCAGGTTTGTTTCTGAAATACCTGGACCTTGGGCAAAAACTAAAAATAGGCACTGTAATCCAATATAGCGTGTAAAAAAAAAAAATCTTGATATATTTTCCAGTGAGAAGACATATGAGACTGGTCCACCCAGGGATATGAGACAGAGGGGATAATCATGGTGGAGCAACACAATAAAAGATAAAGATTTTTTTGTGTGTATATGAGATTCATGTGGTGATTTAAGAAGCAATTTTCAATATTAATATCAAATATTGAGTATATCAGCACCACACTGTATATGCATGTGCTTACATTTCCTTTTTGTGTGTGTGTAATATAATATTTATATGCGTGTATGAATGTGTGTGTGTGTGTATATATATATATATATATATATATATATATATGTATGTGTGTATATGTATGTGTGTATATATATATATATATATATATATATATATATATATATATATATATATATATATATGTGTGTGTATATATATATATATATATATATATATATATATATATATATATGTGTGTATATATATATATATATATATATATATGCGCTATAATACGCTGCAAAAATTGCAGTTGCATTGCATTACTAATTATTTGGATCAGTATTCTAACGTGATAATTTTCTAGTAATGACGGAAATCATTGTAAGCTTTTGAGGGTTTTGTAAAATAATGGATAATAATTATTCAGATGTTACTACATCGTTCTAGAGGAATTACACATTTTTTGGATCAGTATTCTAAAGTGACGTTCAAAAAAAATTTCACTGGAGAAAATAATTTTATGGATAGAGGACTGTGTGAATAGAGGACAGCAATCAATGTTAAAAACATTTAATGATGGATTTCAGTGTTTCCCATACATTGATTTATTTGTGGCGGCCCCGCACAATATCAAACTGACCACCACAAATAGGTTTTCCAAAAGGCTTTGACTTCATTGAATAAACATAAACACTGCATGTTTCAAAATCAAAACCTGGCGTTTGTTTTTTTATGTCACTGTATCTCTGAAGGAATATGACTGTCTTCAGAAAACTTTCTATTTTATTTTCATTGCATCTTGCATGTACAGTAATTACCTGATAAAGCAGCGTTTGTGAGCAGAGCGCTGCTATTTGTGCAGACGTTACTGCCCTTATGAAACAAAAATATATTGCAGTATATTGGAAAATATCATGTAATATATAAGGCATATATTCTTATATATATTTATTTTTTCCAATATATTGCAATATATTGAAAGCGGCAATCATTTGTATATTTTGCAATATATTATATAATATATGTATCATCAATATATTATAAAATGTATTCAAACATATAAAATATTAGAAAATAAGAAGGGAATATAATAATATATATTTTTAGAAATATATTGGTAAATATATTTTCCTTTCGTAAGGGTGGGGAAACCTCTATTTCTCCTGCTCCAAAAGCGCAGACTGGATTTCTTATAAACATGCTGCTTTTTGCTTTATAAGACAATAATTGATGGACTGGAGGTGTGTGGATTGTTGGTGAATTGTTGTGATGTTTTTTCATTCAGCCGGCACCCATTCACCGCAGAGGATTGGTGAGCAAGTGATTCCATTCAAAACTTCTCTTGACGACAAAACAAACTCTTCTACTAGTCTCAGATGACCAACGGATTCCTTTCTTATTCCTTTGATTATTATTTCTTTCATTTTTTTTACTTTGAGTAGTTTGGAGCCACTTTATAGGTCCCTATCTGATGAAAAAGTTATTTAAGTACTAGTAAACCAAGCGACTTTGAAAGATGCCAAGGAAAGAGTTTATCTCTGGTTTATCGCCTCATCTACACTTTCTCTTTTAGTTGGGTCCGGTCATAGAGTAAGTCATAAATTGATTTAGTAACTGGACCCTTGGCATCACTGTAAGTGCTGTTCAACGAGAGGCAAATGTTTTCTGTGCAGTTAGTGCCTCGGCGCTCCGGGGCCGGTGTATCTTTGGATTTGTTCATGCGGTGCATGTTCAACCGCCGCGCTGCAGTGCACTCCCATAATAGCCTGGAACAAATAGATACACACTGTTTGTGTTTGTTTTTCCGGAGTCAGGGAAGCGCTTTGTCATAAACCCCCACCTGCCAACATCATTAGAATAACACAAAGTGACAAACTGAATACTTCCTTTCCGTTCTTCTCTCATTTCTCTCTCAGGCCGCCTCGCTCTCTATAGCAGGTCGCTTAAATTTAAATCCCTTGTTTTCCAAACAGCCGTGTTATTGCTTATCCCCAACTTCTTGTCGCTGATTGCCCTCAAGATTCACAAAAATCCAATTTAAGGCTTGTCTGTACCCGTGCTCCCAGCCTCCCTGTTGTGAGACTCAAGACAGTGGTGTCACTGCTGTAATTAAACGCTGAATCGCTGATCCGTTGATGTTAGCATGAGACAGCGGGTGGAGTGGTCGCTTCGGTAATGGCCCCATTAGAATTTCAGAAATCCCCTTATCGCCACTGAGATGCCGGGAGCTCTGTCACTTCCCCTCTGCCGCTACGCTCCAGCTGTAAGCATTTTAACGGCACATTCGTCAAGAACCGTAATGAATTCTTGTAGTTATGCGCGCTGTCAGAGGAATCAGTGAAGCTGAAAGGGGGGAAAAGTGTGTTTGTGTGTGTGAGAGTACTCCAGATAGATGCCGGCAGTGCTCATATTTTGACATTAGATGTGCCAGGAAATGTTACACGGCCTTTACAAACCAGAAAAATCCTAACAGGTTTCCTTGGTTACAATATAGGTTAGAATATAGTGTCATAGAATTCATATAAATGAAGAATAAAAAAATAAGATGAAGCAACACAAATCTTTAACATTTTGTCACGACTTTCATTACATTCACAAATACTTGTACAATGACTTGTACAACTAAAATCTAGCTCCAAAACAAAAGTATTATGCTGACCACTGGACTTTCTATTTCTGGTCACACATTAGTTTAGGGACCAGTTCTCACAATTAACTAGTTATTAACTAGAATTTTACTTCAAACTAGTTTTAAGTCAGGTGCATTACATTTTTTTAATACCATAAAGTCATTGAAGCAAGAAGGAATCTGAATAAAAAAAACTGCTAAAAATTTAAAGCATCACTATCTGACTTCATTCTAAAAAAAAAACAAACAAAAAAGTAAATTGCTTCTCTTTACTTCACTTAATCCCCAGTCTAGCTTGTACTTATTTGAACAATGCCTGAAACTTGGTGTTACGAGCACTTCTTGTGTATATTTGCCTCGTTAAGATGACTCATAATTGTATTGTAGGTTGCTTTGGTTGAAAGCATCAGCTAAATAAATAAACCTAAATGTAATGTCCTCGACTAACATTTGCTTGTTTTTGTGCATTATCAGATTGTCTGTTTATAGTTGCATGAGGCCTAACATACGTCCTGACAAGAAATATTGTAGTTTTGTGTGAATCTCCTAATAATATAGTTGGATGAGTGGCAAAACCATAAGATATGAGTTATATAAGATGTTAGACTTTTTCCCACATGGCAACTAACCAATCAAATCAGTACAAACTGGCACATCTGTATTGTATTGATTTGAGATATTATTGGTACAGTATTGTTCAAAATAATAGCAGTACAATGTGACTAACCAGAATAATCAAGGTTTTTCGTATATTTTTTTATTGCTACGTGGCAAACAAGTTACCAGTAGGTTCAGTAGATTCTCAGAAAACAAATGAGACCCAGCATTCATGATATGCACGCTCTTAAGGCTGTGCAATTGGGCAATTAGTTGAATTAGTTGAAAGGGGTGTGTTCAAAAAAATAGCAGTGTGGCATTCAATCACTGAGGTCATCAATTTTGTGAAGAAACAGGTGTGAATCAGGTGGCCCCTATTTAAGGATGAAGCCAACACTTGTTGAACATGCATTTGAAAGCTGAGGAAAATGGGTCGTTCAAGACATTGTTCAGAAGAACAGCGTACTTTGATTAAAAAGTTGATTAGAGAGGGGAAAACCTATAAAGAGGTGCAAAAAATGATAGGCTGTTCAGCTAAAATGATCTCCAATGCCTTAAAATGGAGAGCAAAACCAGAGAGACGTGGAAGAAAACGGAAGACAACCATCAAAATGGATAGAAGAATAACCAGAATGGCAAAGGCTCAGCCAATGATCACCTCCAGGATGATCAAAGACAGTCTGGAGTTACCTGTAAGTACTGTGACAGTTAGAAGACGTCTGTGTGAAGCTAATCTATTTTCAAGAATCCCCCGCAAAGTCCCTCTGTTAAAAAAAAGGCATGTGCAGAAGAGGTTACAATTTGCCAAAGAACACATCAACTGGCCTAAAGAGAAATGGAGGAACATTTTGTGGACTGATGAGAGTAAAATTGTTCTTTTTGGGTCCAAGGGCCACAGGCAGTTTGTGAGACGACCCCCAAACTCTGAATTCAAGCCACAGTACACAGTGAAGACAGTGAAGCATGGAGGTGCAAGCATCATGATATGGGCATGTTTCTCCTACTATGGTGTTGGGCCTATTTATCGCATACCAGGGATCATGGATCAGTTTGCATATGTTAAAATACTTGAAGAGGTCATGTTGCCCTATGCTGAAGAGGACATACCCTTGAAATGGTTGTTTCAACAAGACAATGACCCAAAACACACTAGTAAACGGGCAAAGTCTTGGTTCCAAACCAACAAAATTAATGTTATGGAGTGGCCAGCCCAATCTCCAGACCTTAATCCAATTGAGAACTTGTGGGGTGATATCAAAAATGCTGTTTCTGAAGCAAAACCAAGAAATGTGAATGAATTGTGGAATGTTGTTAAAGAATCATGGAGTGGAATAACAGCTGAGAGGTGCCACAAGTTGGTTGACTCCATGCCACACAGATGTCAAGCAGTTTTAAAAAACTGTGGTCAAACAACTAAATATTAGTTTAGTGATTCACAGGATTGCTAAATCCCAGAAAAAAAAAATGTTTGTACAAAATAGTTTTGAGTTTGTACAGTCAAAGGTAGACACTGCTATTTTTTTGAACACGCCCCTTTCAACTAATTGCCCAATTGCACAGCCTTAAGAGCGTGCATATCATGAATGCTGGGTCTTGTTTGTTTTCTGACAATCTACTGAACCTACTGGTAACTTGTTTGCCACGTAGCAATAAAAAAATATACTAAAAACCTTGATTATTCTGGTTAGTCACATTGTACTGCTATTATTTTGAACAATACTGTATATGTCGAGATATTGTCTCAATTGCAGTAAAATTCATGCAGTCTCCCAGCATTAATGTGATTCATTCAAATAAATTATAGGTTTATTGTGAGATTATGATGGAATATTTCTATCAAAAAAGAATGTTTTGCATTAAATCAGTGCAGTAAACCATGCTGCTTTCCAAACTTACTTGTTATTATTCCTGTAAGTTCACTGAAATGCATTAAGGGTGCTTAACTCTGCTGTGTAAAAGATCACATCGAGAGTCTTTATTTTAAAAGAAAGTCAGTGTCCTGCTGAGTCTGATTGCCTCTATAATGAAAATCAATTTGAGAGAGAAAGAAATGGAGAAAGAGGTTTAGTGACAGTATGAGAGAGCAACTGCTTTACCCATATGCAGGCTAACTGCTTCAGTGTAATGGGTTGGTGTTACATTACGTTCAGTTAAAGCTGTGCAGAATTAATCAAGCACTTGAGCAGAATAAATGGGTCCATTTTGTTACATTTCTGAGCTTTTAAAACAATATTTTGCGAGAAGGACATGACTGAATAACATTGTGTCTTGGCCTATACCGATAAATTGAGCACTGTACTCCATACCGTTGACCCCCAATGAATTATGAATTTGTAGACTAAATGTTCTTTATAGCTTTCTGAGTTCAGTATCTTTTTTACTTCTAATATTTTTTCCTATGGTATATAAATAATTTCACTTTATAGGCATATTAGTCAGTCACAGAGCTGAGACAACAAGAAAAACCACTGAGACGAGAAGAAATATGTTGTGTTAATAATGGAAGTCATTATTAATAATGGATTCCTCTACATTAAAGGTAACTGATACTAGATTCTGTATTTTACTTAAGAGAAGTAGAATAATGGGGGAAAATAGCACTTGGTAACATAGTTGCTTTAATCAATGAAAGCAAATTTGCTTCAACACATCTGATTGAAGTTGTAAATGGAACAGTTAAGAATGAATAGCACTGTTGGAGATGCTATTGGAGTTCATTGAAATTGCAATCAGTAGCTGATTTTAGAAGCTTTCATGTGCAGTAATGCAGAAAATAAAATAAAAAGTGTGGGTTCAAGTGAAGCGGCTTGCATTTCCAGTGCATCATCTTTAGCTGGAATACTGAAAAAAATCTTGGCAGATCTTACTTATTAAAAGAAAGAATTAACACGAACAAAAATTGCATCACATTCCTCACTATTCTGGTTTTATAAGGTTAGGGAAAACATCTGGAAACTCCTCAATGTTTATTTTATTGAAATGACATACTGTAATATAACACCCAGAGCTTTAGTAGGATACCAGTCGCTTGGAACCGTGTGCAACCCAATGGGCTGCAGCTTTTGGCCTGTAATATAGCTGCCACAGCTGTAGCAGGCTAATTATCTGTTGGTGGCAGCTGTTACCTCTCCAGTCCAGCCTTTGAAAGGTCAACGTTCCTCTCTCGTGAACGGAAGAACAATGGCACTGGGTAACTAATAATGATTTTGGTGGTTGGGGATGCAGTTCAATGAGACTCATACTTGACTGTGGCAGCCTATTGTTTTTAGACTCTAGGATCTATAGGATTTTTATATATAATATCTATAGGCAAATTGATAGATATAAATATTTTATGTATAATATTTCTTTCTTTTTTTGTATATCAGTTTGCTGCTTCCTTTCAATTGGGAACCAAACACCTTATTTACAGCTGTTTTATTTGACTATAAGGACGTGTCTAACATTTAGATTTTTTTATTATTATTTTTTTTTTTACAATGTCTTTAATTGAATAATCTACACTATACAGCATCTATAGATTGTTGTGGTCCTAATAATGTTAGGGTTTGATCACACAAGCATCCTTGAAGGGCAATGGCTTTTGAGTGATCACTCTCTTTCGCATCAAAAGGACCACCCCCGCATCTCCCTTTCCTCTCTTCACATTTCCTTTCCTCTGGTTTCTTCCTTTCATCACAGTTATACTGATCCACCTCTGTGGATGGCTTTTGCTCGCCCTACATAATCATGAAAGTTGAATAAAAAAGTAAATATCTTATAGAAAAAAACAACTGTACAACTTTGAAACATACAGTCTGAATCCTCATTGATCATTGATATTATGTGAACGCTTATAAAGAAGGTCAGATTTTATATTGATGTCGAATCAGACTGGTGGAGTTGAACATGAAAAATATTAAAAACTGTGAAATTTTAATTTCTTTATATATGTGTGGTATGATTTGTTTTTTGATGTCCCCAGAGTGTGTATATGACGTTTTATCTCAAAATACCCCACAGATAGATTTTTTTTATAGCTTTTTGAAATTGCCACTTTTAGGGTATGAGCCAAAACGCACTTTTTATGTGTATGTTGCCTTTAAATGAAAATGAGCTGCTCCCGCCTCCCTTTTTTGAGATGACTGCGGAGCTTCAAGAGCTTATGCTCTCAGGCAGACCGCTGTCACGATTTAATTGGTGGTGACCATGTTACTGATCCTCACATTCCTATTCACTATCATTCTGGTAGCATGTGAAGGCAGCATTAGTGAAAACAGGCAGAGAAAATGGTAGTTTTAGCAACATTAGACTTAATTGGAAAACTAAATATGATACATGATAGTTACTTTGTAGTCTGGACGTTTGCGCATGAAGCATTGGTATCGATCCCTCTTTCAGAAGCAGTCTTTGCACAACTCCCACTGAACTAACCCTGGTTTGTGAGGCAGTACTAAAATGATTAGCACAAAGTAAAGGACTTTTCAGTTGTTGTTTTTTTTGGGACATTTCCTTCAAAAATGAAAGTTAACCACCGTTTCCTCCGCTATGGAGACTCCAATGTTCGTTGGTGCCTCCCAACACACAACTCTTTTAATGGCTCTTTGGCGCTGACTTTGAACCTTCAGCAGCTACAGCAAGAGAACAGTAATGGTGGACCGCAGCTTCTCAATCAGGGCTGTGTATATGCTAATAGAACAGAGAGTGTCACAAATGGGCGGGACTTACCCTGACTATAACATCATAGTCTGGAACCGCTCGCGTGGAGAGACCATTTATTCATTTTTGGGATTATAAAACAATGAGTGAGTGGATCTGGTTGTTTTCACACATTGCGGCCACAAAACTTTGTTCAACACTTTATAAAAGTGATTTTTGCATTCCATGACACCTTTAATGAAGTTTTTTTCATCAAGTATTGGTAGACTGTGCGTGTATTGACTCATTTTGCAGTTTCTTGAGATTCCCGGACCACATGCTGCTGAGCTGTATATCTGAAGTGCAGCATCTATATTGGCTGCGATGCACCTCCTGAGCAGGAGGCCAAGCCAGAACACCCGCACAACCTCAATACAATCACAGTGCATAAATCCAAACACTTGTTCATTCCCCGCATCGAGCGGAGGCCGGCCAGGCTGTACAAGTGAGGAGAGGGCATCTGAATCCCTCTCGTCATCTTTATACAAGAGTCTCTCACTCGTTTTTTTTATGGATTCAGTGAGTCATGCAGAGAAAGAAACAGTTTATTGATTTTAGATTTGGCAGAAGGGAAAGGGAGGTGGAGGGAGCTCAGCCTTGCCTTTCCTCCCTGTTTCCTGCTGTCTGAAAAAGGGATTTTAGTCCAATCTGGCAGCCGGGGTGGTAGAGGGAGGTGGCGAGGTTGCTCATCAGAACAACTATGCTTCAGCAGGATGAGATAGGCCTCCTGCCAGAGAAGGAGAGACAGGAAGTGATGTAATATGTATTAGGCTCACTATGCATTAATTGGGATCCATTTACATTACAGAAAGGATAACAGTATTGGAGACTATACAGATGTCTTTGGCAATGACCTGACCTATTTTTTCTTTCCTGATGCACAGAGAAGTACATCTTTGAAAAGTATTGATTATGTGTGAGATGAATTTGATAAAGACTGCTTGTAAGCATTTGGATTATATGGCCTAAAACAAAACTTCTTAAATTGTGGATGATATGTGTTCACTTTTCTAACACACTAACAACACGTGCAAGAACCATAGTTTAGCATGCAATTTCTTATTCTCTGCTGCCCTTTTATATGATATTTTTCCATTAAGATACTATGTTGAATCAGTTTTTTGTCACATTGTCCATGAAAATGGCTATTATTATATTGCATTTAAACGTGATCAACATAATGGTGATCATTTCTGTAGGTCATTTGTGTCCTGAAGTTTGAAGAGTCAGAAGTATTTTTTAGAAAGTGGTTTTAAAGAAATTGCATTTTTTTCCACCAACTTTGGGTGACTTCCTGTCTTAGAGAACTACAATATGTGCATTTTTGCTCCTACTATTAAGCACAGGAGCAGACATTCAGCATTTTCCTATGCTCAAACTGCCAACATAATAGATCTTTTGGACCTGAAGTGGAAGTAGATGGGACTCCTGTGGATTTGCTTGCTGTCTCTCTGATCGCTTGTGTGCTTTGCTCAGTTTTGGTTCTTCGTGCCTTTTTACTGAGTGGGTGAACATTCTTCGCCCAGTGTAGACCTCAACATACTGTATAGAAACTGTGAATGGGGTTTTAATAATAGAGCTTGTTAAATGAGAGTATCCCTATGCTGATTTGTATTCAGTATTTTTGTCTACAGTTTGTAAAAGTGACTTGCAAAAAAACTTACCCATATATGTAAATGAGAAACCTTCTTCTCTGAAAAATATCCCTTTTTTCTAGACTTCATGCTTAATCAACACTAGTAATGTCAGATCTATGTACATGATGTGGGTCTCCTGCTCTAATCCTAATGTAATCTAATTTAGTGATGTATAATAGTTCATCTGTTGTTTTTGTAGATCACATGAAGTGGATGTGGGAAGTGTGCAGTTTTTTATCCTAAGTGTAAATCTCTCTTTGTTGCATGTTAAGATCCCCATTTTTTTTAAGTATGTATCTCTAAAAAGCCCCTATTTAAATGTACATGATGGACCAGGAAAAAAAAGAAAGAAAGAGACTAGCTTGAGATATGAAGCAGAAGAGCTGACATATCCTGAAGTGTTTCCTTTGAGCAGAACATTTTCTGTACCTCCTCAAGTTCCTGGAATTTGGTTTGTTCTGCACATTGTTCGCTGACACCTTATCTTTGAAACGGGCTTGTTCTCGACAAGATAGACTTTGCTGAACAAAGAGAATCAAGCGTGTCAATAAAAGCCAGAGCTTTATGGAGCTCAGCCCAGAATATTAAACACGACCAATTCCAGTCTGCATGAAGCCCGACTGTTTCATATCTGAACGCTCAGTTTTTCCACTTAATTAGTCGTGCTTTTGGTCAGAGATTATTAAGGACTGCTGATATCTGCTCAACCCCAGGTCATAAACCCATGTCAAACATCTGGCTGCAGGCAATGTTTGCCGACCAGAGTGTATTGGTTAATAAAGGCTGGGATAATCTTAGTATAATCAATAAGGTTAAAATATTTCGACCTCATCAAGTGTTTAACCCAGATGCCAGATAATGACTTTGAAACAGATTGTCATTACAGATGACGACAGATGTGCCATGTGCATAAACATATGAGCATTTGAATGGGTGTGCGCTCGTTATCACCTCCAAAGAATGTAGTGTGTGCAAAGAAACTCTGTAAAGATTCTGCTAATTAACACAATTACATTAATTGTGTGAAATATGTTATTGCACCCATACGGTGCATATTTTAGGAATCTCTCACTTCACACATCACATATTCAATAAACACTCAACTCATTTGAACACACTGCAACGTTCTCTTTTGGAGTTGAGAGAGAATGCGGCAGAAAAGATTCCTCCGGAATGTTATTATGATGATTTCAGCATTTACATTTAGATGGAAGAAGTTTTTGAAAGAGAAGAAATTTTCCCTCTTCTGAGAATTCTTGGAAAATGGTTTGTCAGTTGAACACTTTTTCAGGTCTATGGCGACCAAAGGGAATGTAAAAAAAAAAAAACTGATTCAAGCCTGCAGCCAATTTATGAGGTCCCGAACTATTTTATGTCTGACACTAGATTAGATTCAGCAGCAAAATAAGGTCTTTGTAATAGTCATCAGTCAATCTGGACTTGATTGGTGAATAGAATTTAATAAAAACAATATGCTAATGTGAAAAAATAAGAAATAAATTTACATTTTAAACATTTTTGTTCACAATTTTTTTAATTTACATACATTTTGTACATAATATTTGCTTAATGTTTTCTATTAATTTCATTTTAAGCAAATATTGTGTACATAATTTTTTATATTTAGTTTTTATTTTGTATATTTACTTAATATAAATTTCATAATACACATTCATATTTTTACGTGTGGATTGATATAATTTATAAATTATATAAACTGTTTTATGTCTTTTTAGATTCTGTCTCTTACTCTTTAGCTTTATTCTCATTCACTCTTAAGAATAAATAATCTTTGTAGGTATGATAAGCAAGAGTTTACATTGCTAAACGATAAATAAAAATTACGCATACACCCACACAATTATGAATTTCATGTTTTTTTTTTTTTTAGATATATATTAAAAAAATATATATAAATATAAATATATATATATTTTTATAAGTATTTATATGCAAAGTGATCAGGGCTGCTTTCATGGCAAGACAGGCGTTGTTTATCATCCAATCAGATTTAACTTCAGCTGTTTGGAGTTTTTTACTATGTTTGATTTCAGTCAAAAATATTATTTGTGGTGTCTTAGAAAACGCTGATAATTTGCTTGTGACTGGTCCGGTAATGGTTACTTTCAGAAAAAGACTGACATACAGTCATGGCCAAAATTACTGGCACCCCTGAAATGTTAACAGAAAATGATGTATTTCTCACAGAAAAGTAATGCAATTACACGTTTTGCTGTGTATTGGAACAAATAAAAAAATAAAAACTTGGAAAAAAATAAGGAAATTTCACATAATTTCACACAAAACTCCAAAAATGGGCCGGACAAAATTATTGCCACCCTTAATTTAATAATTTGGTTGCACACCCTTTGGAAAAATAACTGAATCATCGCTCCTATAACCATCAATAAGCTTCTTACACATCCTACCCAGATTTTGGACCACTCTTCCTTTGCAAACTGCTCCAGGTCTCTCATATTGGAAGGGCACCTTTTCCCAACAGCAATTTTAAGATCTCTCCACAAGTGTTCAGTGGGATTTAGATCTGGACTTATTGCTGGCCGCTTCAGAACTCTCCAGCGCTTTGTTGCCATCCATTTCTGGGTGCTTTTTGAAGTATGTTTGGGGTCATTGTCCTGCTGGAAGACCCACGATCTCGGATGCAAACCCAGCTTTCTGACACTGGGCCCTACATTGCGACCCAAAATCCTTTGGTAATCCTCAGATTTCATGATTGCCTTGCACACAGTCAAGGCACCCAGTGCCAGAGGCAGCAAAACAACCCCAAAACATCTTTGAACCTCCACCATATTTGACTGTACGGTGTTTCTTTTTCTTTGTAGGCCTCATTCCATTTTCAGTAAACTGTAGAATTATGTGCTTTACCAAAAAGCTTTATCTTGGTCTCATTCTGTCCACAAGACATTTTCCCAGAAGGATTTTGACTTACTCAAGTACATTTTGACAAAACTGTATTCTTGCTTTTTTATGTCTCTGTGTCAGCAGTGGGGTCCTCCTGGGTCTCCTGCCATAGTGTTTCATTTAATTCAAATGTCGACGGATAGTTTGCACTGACACTTATGCACCCCGAGCCTGCAGGACTGCTTGAGTTTCATTGGAACTTGTTTGCGGCTGCTTATCCACTATCCAGACTATCAATGCGTTGCAACCTTTCATCAATTTTTTCTTCGGTCCACGTTCAGGGAGTTTAGCTACAGTGCCATGGGTTGCAAACTTCTTGATTATGTTGTGCATCGTGGACAAAGGAACATCTAGATCTCTGGAGATGGACTTGAAAAATTTAGATTGTTGATATTTTTCCACAATTTTGGTTCTTCAAGTCCTCAGTTAAAGGAGCATCACATGCTTGAAACAAACTTATTTATCCACAATTTTGAAAGGGTGCAAATAATTTTGTCCGGCCCATTTTTTGAGTTTTTGTGAAATTATGTCAAATGTACTTTTTTTTTCCTCTGTTTTTTTAAATTGTATTTGTAATATTTTATTAGTTCCAATACACACAAAGGGAATACATGTGTATAGCAAAACATCTTTTAATTGCAATACTTTTTCTGTGAGACATGTAAATTTTTCTGGTTAAATTTCAGGGGTGCCAACAATTTTGGCATTTTATGCAGGGTTCTTGTCCACACAGCCGTATTAGCCGTAGAGAGAATAGGTTTTCCTTTTGTGGCGGGTTTCCCTGTCAAAAGCAATGGTTAACTGAGTTTTTATTGCGGGCCTTTCTTAGAACAGGGCATGCCTGCTTAGTATTTAAGGCAGAAAGCATTGATATGCTTTGCTGTAATTGCTGTCCAATGTCTTAAGTGTTGGTCTTTTTAGTTTTTTAATAATTCGATTTATGTGTAATTGGAGTTTTCATTCTGGGACTACGCCAAAAATGTTTTGCTGAATAAATACACCCCACCCCCATTCTCTCTCTCTTCTCTCTTTCCCTTGATTCACGTTCCAGTCAACCTGAATTGCTGTTTGTAACACATTTTGCTTCTGTAATGTGACATTTATCTTTGAAACAAGTTATTTAACAAGGAAAAATTGCAGGGAAGAACTTTATTTTAACCTTTGGTAATTATTTGAATGTTGAAAAGTGGGTGTTAAGTACCATAATGGAGCCTATTTGGCTCAGGATGGGTGAGCTTATATTTTTATTGAAAAAGTACAAAAGCAAACTTTGTATTTTTTTGTTATTTTGTTTAACATGCACCGATGAGTCTTTCACAGTAACTGTTTTAAGAATTAAAATTTGACTTTAAACATACATTTAAAGTCAATGTTGGGGGTCAAAAGAAAAAAAAAATAAAAAGAGAGAGAAATTTGTAATTATTTTTGCATTGACAGCCTATAATTTATTTTTTAATACAGCACTTCGTTCCTTTCTATAGTTCCTCTTGGATGTAGCGCCATTGTTATCGCACAGATGAAGATATAGGAATGCAATCTGTGCATAATTTCATCAGTTCTGAAACAGAAGTTATTAATAATATATCAGTATGATTCCTTAAAAAACGTAACTGATGGAGTCCTGATTTTTCACACAGGTTTCTGCTCCGTTTCTTTGTTCCAAAAGCAGGCTCAAAAGATTTATACATCATGTGATAATAATCTTGAGCTAAAAGGCTTTTCTATTCCTCCAAATCACCCGAGGTGAGTACAGCAGGTACATCTGTGTGAATACTGATGATTCTGTCATATTTCTGTATCTAATACACATACACACACGATTCCATCATGTTCCCACTCCATCAGATTTGCTATCAAGAGCTGTGTGTGTGTGTGTGTGTGTGTGTGGTGGAGGTAGGCAGCCATTACTCGGTTTCTTCGGAAGCACCTGTCTCCATGACGATAGCAACCCTGCCCTCCTTTGTCTACTTAAGGTGAGAGCCGCATCCTCAGAAGCACATGAGCGGAGGACAGGAAAAAAGAAAGATAAGACTGTTTTTCAATGTATGCCCCCGCTCCTCGTTCCCATGTGCTTTTTCTCCCCCCTATTGTGTCTTTTTCGCTCTTTTTATCAGCTTCAGAAGAAAAATGTGGCTGTGCCAAGTCAGAATTAAGTTTTACAGCACTCGTATCTGTCTTTTATGGAGGGAGCGGAACTCAAATGTGAGGTACAAATTCCTTGCAAATTGGTTCAGAAGGCATTTATCTTTAAGGAGAGAGAAGACATGCGTGGAGAGGAGGGGAGTTAGAATAAGACGCTTTGGAAAAGTTGCCTTCTCTTGCTGATAGATGAGCCTTCTTCACCTCTATTGAAACGCAGTGTGATGAATGGGCAGGTCATTGATTCTGGCATCGGAAACACCCTTATGCATATTCTCCATAGGATACAAGCGATCGCACAGGTCCGGCGCATCCATCACTCCCAGCTGAACATTGTCAAATCTCAGTGACTCAAACAATAATGTGATGGACAGGAAGAGAGTTGTGTGTTGTGTTAGTCTGGATGCCGTTTCAGTTTGTGATGTGTGTTTCTCTTCAGGCGGGGTAATGTTGTATTTGAAGTCATATACATGAACATCCCTTGTGAGTGTTTTTCTTTTTTAATTTGATCATACTTTCTGCTTCAAAAATAAATCCTCCTGAAAATATTTCACCTCAAAATGTAAAAAATATGGGGAAAAAATGGGTTGAATAAAGAGTTACTCACTGTGTCACATACAGTTTTCCAAATTAAAATGACTGAAACCTTTTATTTTTATGTTAGTTTATTTACATAATTCACATTGTTTTCAAAGGTGATTTTCATTAAAACGTATTAAAGTTTTTCTGTTGTAATGCTGTCCGAAAAATGCACTAGATATAAAGAAAAAAAAATATCGGAATCTGATGCACAGAACCATGTGGTAATAATGTTCCAGTGAAAGAAAACAATAATAAATGAATTGATTATTATAAAAAAAAATTTTAAGATTAACTTTTGTAACATATTGTATTATATTTAATTCTGACACAATCAAACCAGAAAT
>NW_020524862.1:2500-124506 GCF_003368295.1 Carassius auratus | reverse complement strand
TAGATGAATTACTGCTGTGACAACAGTCTTTTTTTCATGAACGTTTATAGAATTTTTCCAAAAGGGTTTAGATATATCACAGTGGTGTCAAAAAGTCACAGAGTTTACTAGTAGTAAAATGCATCTTATTTTTTGCTTTTTCTTTCTCAAAAGACATGACACAAAGGTTTTTTTTTTTGTCCTCTAATATTTTATTCAAAACTACATTAAATATGCAATTCACACATTCAATGAATGCACAAAGAATTCTATAATGAGCATATTTTTTCTGTTATTTCAAAGCCAAAAATACAGGGTGATGCAACTATCCTGATATCATAATGAAGAAAAAGAAGCCTAATTAAAATAATAGAGTTCTTGAAAAGAAAAAGTTGTCATGATATTATAATTTCTTAGAAATAAATCTAAATTACGGTTCAATTTTTGGGTTCACTAAGATTTTTCAACACTTTTGATTCTTATTCTCTTATACTCTAAGAGAGGTATCCTGCGCATCTTATTCTCACCAAGGCTGCATTTTACTAGATCAAAAATACAATAAACACTAATATTGTCAAAATTTTATAGCAGTTAAAATCATGATTTTCCATTTTATATATTAATATTAAAATTTCTCTTCTATAATGGCAAAGCAGAATTTTTCACAGCGCAAAACGACTTGTACTTTTCTGTTCTTAATAAAAAATAAATAAATGCAAATTAAAAATGTCTAACAAATCATACCTACTGGATCATTTAACATTTTCTTAAACAGTCTTTTATCACTGAACATTAAGAGAAACTACTTAACATTACACATTTTATTTTCAAGACTATATATTTCATCAAAGTGATTAATTCAAGATAATTTGAACTTTAAAAGTTTGCGTGGAACAAGGACATCTGGCCAAGTTCCAATGATCAATGTCACACATTTACTTATTTTATCAGTCACCTAGAAAATCAGAAATATATCTTATTCCTTACAACTTTTCAAAACTCTCAATCCAGACAATCCGACCAGACTGTACATGTTGAATGAGTTCATCTTGTCTCAGTACACAAACGTGCACAGACATGCATATATAGGTAGGCTGAGCAGCTAACTCTGCAGGCTACAGATTTGAGCTCTAGTGCTCACAGGATTGATGGCATAAGGATGCTGAGCTTTCCATTTCCACACAGAACAAGAGAACCAGAGATAGAAAGCCAAAGAAAGGCAGCTCTGCTTCTCGTATCAATGACTCATGCACACTTCCTCTGTACAGAGCGGGAAGTGACCTTTATAATAATCTATAATATATCAGAGCGGTAACTAGATACACACTAGAGACTGCGCTGGTCTTTTCCCGTCTCTCAAATCTCTCTTTCTCTCTCCCCTTCTCTTGCTCTTCCTCTCTGGGATAGCTGATCACACCTGCCCATTACGAGGCCTTTCTGTCCCTAGCAGGGCCTGTGTATCTATGCACAGGTTCACACTTCCTTTAACCCTCCGATTTGCTGGATTAAACGGAAGATAAAATATTTAGCGTCCACAGAGACTGCAAATGAATTAAACATTTCCATCTGCAAACGGACGACACCTTTTTAAAGATCTGAAGAGATTTGCTATCAGACGTCTGAGCGTTGTGCTTGGAATGGAAATAAGCTTAATTCCACAGTATTACTTTGTTTTTTCTTGCTTCAGGAGAAGCAATTAAAATAACTTTACAACCCAAGAATAACTCCCCAAACATACTCATGTAATCAAAATTAAAGTCTCTTACAGCAATTACGTTCACAGCAGGCAGCATACTACAGATTTGCAAAACTATATATTAGACATAATAGACTATGGGGGAAAACAGAAATGAAATAGAACTAAAGATGCACAGAAACTGCACAAAAAATATCATGAGCAGTGTTCTAAGGCATGCAATTATTTTCGGGGAAAGGCACAGCTGAAGTAGCTGTTCCAGACAGGTCTTGACTGTATTACATGTTCAAATCACTTCACCAAATGATTTCCGTTATTTGAAAGGTCTTATAAAAGCAAATGAACAAAAACTCACAATGACACCGACCAAGCAAATAAATATTCTAAACAATAAACATTTTAAATTATTTCCATGTTTTGGCCACAAAATTACTCCGGTAATTGAATTACTCAGGTAATTTACACATTAAATCTCTCTCTCTCTTAATAACTGCATTAGTTTGCCATCAACAGCTCAGCCTCTATTACTAGCTATAAAATGACGTTATGGAATTAGCAACAGAGGTGTGGGATGAAATGCATAAGAAATTAGTCCTACACACCAGTGCCTTTTAACGACAAAAACCTAATAAATATCTTGAAATATAATATCTGAAAAATCTCTTGATGGGTGGTAACCATATTTGAGCGGATTAATGGACTATTATTACACAATGATGTATACCTGAGGTGTAACGGCCACTCCACTTTTAGCATCACTTTCTAATGTGTGGGTGTGCATTATTTTCTAATAATTCAATGTCTCTACCAATGGTCGTCAAATATTCCTTACATATTATATTATGTTGTATTATATCATTAAATTTATAATAAATTATATTTAGATAAATTAATAAAATGTTCTTAACATTTTGATGCCAGCTATATATTTTCAATAACACTTAGATTAGGGAACACTATTCACTATTAAATAGTTACTTATTAGTATGCAGTTTAATATATGGTTATATGGTTTATAAACATTATTTTAAACCGTATGCACTTTTTTTCAAAGAAAGTCGTGTCTTGTGGGCACGTTGTGGTCAGGTTTTTTTTCTGAAAATGAATTGATGAATAAATTTGAATATTAACAATATTCTGTCATTTACTTTTCATTTAATTTATGTTTTTATTTATTACAATTTTCTCTTTCATGGACCACCTAGCATACCCTTGGGTACCCGGATCCCAGAACTAGCCAAACTTACTAATCGACAAGCATGAAGTGTCACAGCATTATCTCTTTCTGTATATATATTTATAGACTAACAGTACAGCAGACTGAAACTCTTCCCAGCAAACAAGCCCAAGCTGTCTGAGAAACCTAATATTCCAGCATTAAGAGGCAAAAAAATATATATTAATAAATAAATAACTTAATGCTCTTAATTAGCCTGAAAAAAAGTGACCTTCATCTCTCAAATGCTGACTAGAGCAGTTAGGAAAGCTATCAGCATGTCTGGTTTAGTGTGCAGATGTTTGCTAAATTATAGGCCTGACTCAAGAGCAGCACTCCAGCACATGACCAGACAGTTCACCCCACTTACTCACTGCTAAATGGAGAAGAGAAAAAAAACATCTCTCCATGACAAAGAGCTTTAATTGACCTGAGCTGTAATGAAAACTGGAAAGATCAGATCTGATTTGGCACATGCATCTTGAAATGAGAAGAAAACTTACTTTTCACCGAAAGACCTTCTCCAAAAATCAGCAGCGTCTGCCTTGGTAATGCGGAATGTGTCTCCTTGGAACTGTCCACCTAGAAAGATGGCTTTGATCTCGGCCAACATGTGACTGAAGATCAGCGAGAGCTTGGTGAGATTCCGCCTGCAAGAGAACGAGACGAACAAAGGCAAAAGCACAGGGTTAGTACATTAAACAGACAGGAAATCAGCAGTCAGTGCAAGTGTACACATACAGAGAGAAAAGTGAACTCTCAGCATTCTCTATTATTCTCTATTTTCTTGTCCTTGAGCTTGTCTGGAAGTTAATGTGCCGCATGCGTCTCCCTTCAAACAAACAGCATGAGGATACAGTGCAACCTGATGCACGCAGTCTGAAGGGCATGTCGGAGCCAGACCAGAAAACAAATGCTCACTGGGCATCGGTCAACAGTACAGAGATGATCTGCTCCTGTTGCAGATGAACACTGCAAGAAGATGATGACTGATTGTCTACAGAGGTGTTCTTTCATACTTCAAACACGTACATGCAATATCAGCTGCTTTCCCAACTTATGCACCTTATAAATTTCCCTTTTTTTATGTTAACTTTTAGCATGATTACATCTTTGTGTTTATTCACATAAAGCAGACATGCAAACAAATATGAGTTACGACATCTCTAGGTACCACAAGTCATTAAGACTTTCAAAGTTGTGTTCCTAAATGACTTCTCCCATAATGCATGGTGTCTGGCAGACAGGGACTCTAGCCCTGAGAGGCTTGTCCCCTTCCTCCCCATATGCGGTTCTCCGGAGGGATTAAAGCAGGCAGATAACCCACCTTTCAGAACAACATTTCAGGTGGCACTCAATTGCACAGGCCACTTAGCCCGAGGGAGGTCAAGAGGAACCGTGCTGCAAGCGGCAGATAACTAGCCCAGAGGCACAACAAACACACACCAACTTTCAGGATTCAAAGTGCCGTTTTGTAAAGCAGCAATTGGGCACCTGCAGCTCCCAGGAGTGTTGCCGAAAATCTGGCCCAACCGTCATGCTCTGAGCAAACACTTTCTTTCACCGGTGATACATTTGCATTTCTTGTCTAAATCTGGCTGTATTTAGAGAGCCATTAATTAGCTTGCTACATCAGCGTAGCTTCCTGTCAAAACATTACTGTGACAAACCAATTAGCATGTTAGCAGCGATGCAGAACCAGCGGGAGAAGGGAAAAACTGGAAGATGAGAACCGGGGTCAAATATGGAGTTATAAAGCACTGGTCATAATCACAGCTCCAAACTGTCAGTGATTAACCGGTGCGAAAAACTTCCTTAGATCTCAGTGGTATTCACCTCAGATACAGACAATAAAGCTCTTTTAAGCCTAACTTAGCTGAAGGGATCCTTTTATTTCATTTTAAGTCTCTGATGAACCCACCAGAGAACATTTCTCTCCATAAACTTCATTTCAGTTAATACCTCTAAGCCTTCAAGTTTTCAATACGGTGAGTCACTGCTCATTTTATCACCGTTTAATGCAGTAATACTGAAACTGCTGAGGGATTCATATATATATTAGATGTCAGTCTGGAAAAAGGCAAGCTCAACTAAAACAGTGCAGCTTGGCTGACTCTGGGCTTGCTTTGTATTAATAAAGAATTAAAAATAAAGTATACTAATAATAAAGATAATAATAAAAAAAAAACTATTGTATTTACTGTATTTTATCATCAAATAAATAAGTTCAATCAATAATCAAAAATATTTTAGCAAAATTCATTTTGGAACCTTTGAATGATAGTTTGCACATAAATATGTACAAATATATATAAAATCCATTTTGTAGCTGACTGGTTTACATGGAAAATATAGAGTTTGCAACACAATACCAATGCAGTGAACAAAGTTTTTTTATTGATTAATCATTTACTTTACTGTTGAAAATGTTTTTCTATCTAACCATTAAACAGTAGTAATATTAAATTTAAGATTCTCTAAATTGCAGTTTAGAACGTGAGTCGGATGTTTATTCTGTCTAAATGAACTGACTCAGAGTCATTTGTTTGTGAATCAGACTCCGTAAGATTCTCTGAAACTCACATATGTAAAACATTTACACATATATCTCTAATCTCTAACATCCGACATATCCATTACCAGCATACACATCAAACACACTCACACCTGCTTGCTTCATAAACTTCCACAGGAAATTAGAGATTGTGGGTCACATGGGAACTACATTTAAAATATTTCAACATCTACCCCACTCGGAGAGTGACACCATTACACGGGTGAATCCTCGAGATGCCTGTGTTCTGACTGTTGAGTTCACCGCCATCATTTCAACACCTCTGACACACACACAGCAGTCCGTAAACCATTTAAACCCAATCCATGCGGTACATCCTGAGAACATGTCACACGCTGGCCACAAAGCCAAGGAGAAGACAGCGTACCTTTGAGGACACTGAGTGACGGATGCACAGAGAGTTAATCCTAGTACAGAAGCTTTTCCTGAGGTAGAAGAAATTGAATTTGAGACAGAACAATAATCTCGGCCCACAGGCAACTAACATATGCTAATTCCCTCTGCGCTGCTGGGGCGGATGAGGATTTTTCTCATGTGCCTCACCTCTTATCGACAGGAGCGGGGGTGTGCTTCAACATAGCCAGGACTTCATAGGACACATCGCTACCTCACGCAACACCACAGCTCAGCAGGATATGGCAGGAGCTTAATCTGGGATATGCAAGTGCAAGTAATGTGCAAAACAGCTACAAAAGGCTAAATATATGTTGGAAATGGCTGAAAGAACTTATCAAGGGAGTGTGTCAAAGGAAGACTAACAGAAATGGTGACTCTGGGTTCACATAAACATGCTTTTAAAAAGTAAGAATTATAAAAGCAGCAGTAACAGCAGCTGTATTATGAAATGCTATAAAATATGCAGTCTATTTCTGTATTAGGCATGCTGCTCTACTTTACTACTATTCCTGCTGTTTCACAACGCTGGTGTCTTGGTGGCCAGACCAGAGAGCCAGACTTCCTACCAACATCTCAGTGAACTCTCCAAACCCTCAGTGCTTCCTGTGTGTGCTCTGCGGACTGGATGACTCCTGCCTTTCTGAATGAAACCCCATAAAACATCATATATTATTGGGAGATGGAGGATAACTGTATTCGAACACGGATGATTTTATGGTAATTGCAGATAATGGTAGAGTGCAGGGGTTGGGGTTCATCCGAGCTCAACTTGGAGAGGAGGGGAAAAACTGTGAAATGACTCAGGAGAGCCTTTATTTTCAGCCTTCAATTATGTTCAAGCAATCTGGATTTTCAGTCGAAACCTCTAATAACTACTCCCCATACACAATGAAACACACACGCACACGTGAGTGTGTTTCAGATCAGGATGGTGCCACGTGTCTGCTGTATAGTGGTCCAGTGAGGGCCGCATGTTTCCATTTTCTGCATTTTGGCTGCTTCTTATGCAGAATGTCCCGAAAGGAATCATGAAGCAAAGTCTTGAATATGAGAAGTTTTATATGAGGGGTCACTTCTAAAGCTACCAAGTTCAATCATACGCCAACGTCATATTAAAAGGCCAATACAGCCCAGCGGGAGTTGACCTCTTTGAGGAAAGTCAGTCAATACTCACACATTATTGGCAGTTTGCAAAATGAACCATGGTTCTCAAAGACTTATTATTTTCTAATCCCACTGAAATACAAGCGAAATATCCCTAAAATATGTTTTCTTCAACTTCTAGAACTACAAAGCAACATCAAAACACAATTGTGGTTAGCTCATAAAAAACATTAGGCACATGCTGTTATTGTTAATGAAGTGTGATTGTGTAAAGTGCAATCGGGTCTAAAGGTCCTCATCAGGGAGTGTTAAGTACAGGGCCATAAAGGTAGTTTCAGTACTGAACTATTACTTGCACATGTCACATGATGGCCATGCAGAGACCAGGCATTGATTTGATTAACAGTCTCACCATTACGACAAAGAGAAAGCAACCGCTAAAGAGAGAGAGAGACAGAGAGACCTCCCACCAGCCCAGTCAAGCACCCATCATGCTCTCTGGAAACTCAAGAGACTGAATCACTTTCAAAAGGCATTTGCATCCGTCAGTGCACTGCAGCTAAGAGAGAAAATATCAGAAATATTACAACTTAATATAACTGTTTGCTATTTTTTTAATTAAATGTATTCCTGTGATGCTAAAGCAAAATTTTCAGCATCATTACTCCAGTCTTCAGTGTCACATGATCCTTCAGAAATCATTCTAATATGCTAATCTGCAGCTCAAGAAACCATTCTAATTATCAATGTTGAAAACAGTTGCACTGCCTAATTTTTTTTGTTGAAATGGGATTACTTTCAGTATTCTTTGATGAATATAAAATAAAATATAAATATATAATAAAAATCTATTGTGACATCTAGTCTTCACATCACTCTGGTGTAATTTAATGTGTCCTTGCTGAAATAATAATACCGTAAAATAAAAAAATAAAAAATTATACATACATATATACACACACACACACATACATATACATATATATATAGAGAGAGAGAGAGAGAGAGAGAGAGAGAGAGAGACACAAAACCTCTAAATAGTACTTAAATCAAGATCCCTACATGCAGATGAGGGCTAATCGGAGTGTGATGATGACTACTAGAACTAAAGCTCAAACTCAATCTCAATCTGAAACACACAACCGTGCAAACACCTCGAGCACGGTGCAGATGACGTTCTAGAATGTGTGTGAGGTTCAGAGTCATGTGGAAGCACCTGTCACGTCTAACGGCTGGCATGACATTCTCCTAGGCTTCCTGACACCTGTAGGACTCAGCGCTGCTCACTATTGTCTTTCACTTTTTTGTTGACCTACATTCAGTGGCACACACCCTCCTCCATAAATACCGTCACTACTTCGGTCATCTGTCAGTCAGAGAACGGCACACAGACATGTAATCGATACACAGGAGAGCTTTCCAACTTCAAAACAATACAAAACAAAGAAACTATTGACATTTTATGATATCATTATCATGTTTAATTATTGCCTTCGTTTTCTCAACAGACACCACAAAAATTGTGAAATTATGTCACTGTCAGTTGCTCGTTTACCTATAACGGGGCAATTTCATTTGCAAAAGCTGTATGTTTTAGCTGAGGGAGTTCTTGAGGAGACCTTTTAGTCCCGCATTTATCTGAAAGCTCTCTGCAGAAGTGAAGCCACCCGGGCAGTGACATGACTCATCAATAAAACACCTGGCAGCCTGCTCCACAGCAGGGCCGGTCCGAGTGCGAGAGTGAGTACGGTAATAGCGCCAAGACCCCTCAGAGCTTGAGAACAGATGAGATATCTATCAAGACCTCCTGCTGCAGGCCAATCTGCCACACACACACACACACACACACACACACACACACAACACTTGCACGCACATTACCGGCAACTCCCATACACAAATCACTATGAATTATTAAAACAGTCAACAATCATTTTGCAGAGGAACTGACAAATAAGCCTGTCCATTAGCCAAGTATGCTTGTCTGTTCTTACTCTAAACAGCTGAACCTTGAAGTGGTCTTCTAGTGTCTATAATGAGGGATGGGGGAGATACAGGAAGGAGAGACTAGAATGGGGGGGGGCAATCACAAGTCTGTTTTATGACTAAATCAATGCTGCCACAACCCCCACTTGCTTTTCTCCCACACACACACACACACACACACACACACACACACACACACACACACACACACACGTACACACTAATCTACTCCAACTCTGCTGCTTTGAACACATACATTAAAAACTGATGGGATTCAACTGTATTGTTCAACTTTTTAATGAACGGTTTGGCCATTAAGATGACAAAAGAAAGGAAGAAAAAACAGGAACATCAACACTTAACTAAAAGTTTGTGCTACAGAAATGAGTGATAGCTAAAATTGTGTTCATGAGAGAGGTGAGGTGAGAGGTGTTATTACTTTTCTAAGCAATCTTTTTCCAATTTTCACCTGGCAGATTTACCATTTTTGCTTGGCAGACAATAAAGAAGTCAGAAAAAAACCTAGGACATATCAAAGTATTTATTTAGTAGTTTTATTTGCTGCATCAAAAGATGGACATTTATTCAGTTCTGCCTTTAAAAACAGAGCATTTTGCCACTTCTTCGCACTCATATCAATAACGGGGCATTTTCAGCTTCAATGAAACCGTGAGAGCTGAATGTAGGTTCACACAGTGGTGGTCTTCTGAGGAGCTCTTCCTGATTGTAATCTTAGCCATATCCTTCACCCTTACGTGTTTCTGCATTTTCACTTCTAGAAACCTGGTAGAAAAAAGCTAAAATTTGTGGTTGAGATGAGTTTTTACAGTCTGGCTGTGGTGCAAAGAAAACAGAGTAAACAACCTTAAAAAGAAACCGCTACTTCTCGCAAAAAATGCAAATGCTGTCAGAAAAAAAGCAGACATTAAAGAAACTTCTGAGGGCTGCTGGGGGCTTAAGACACAGACAAGCCGTTAGAAGTTACGAGACGCTCTTAATCTCATCTCAAAGTTTAATTCTCATCATTTTATCTCGGTTTCTCCCGCCTAAATCTATCCTGTCTGAAGTGCTGCAGTTCCTCTGATACAGTAAGAGCTTTGTGAGTTGAAATACACAGAGCTTTTACAAAAGGCAACAGAGCTTCATTCATTTCATATGAGGCAATGCATTTTTTTTAAAGAAGTACAATGTAAACAGATTCACAGCTTATGCAATCTAATGAAAAAAATATTCAAATAATTCAGTGGTAAT
Organism: Carassius auratus; assembly: GCF_003368295.1. Lineage (NCBI taxonomy): Eukaryota > Metazoa > Chordata > Actinopteri > Cypriniformes > Cyprinidae > Carassius > Carassius auratus. The sequence continues at coordinate 114,303 of NW_020524862.1, read as the reverse complement.
GTGTGCCTCTGCTTACAGCTAAAATCATTAACATGCAAATGCTGTCAAACACAAATTCATGTGACCGGAATATTTCGTGTGCTCATTATTAAATCCTCCCTCTCTTTATGTGAAATTAACTAATTCCATAAATACTCTTTAAAAAAAAGACTACATAGCAGAGATAACAGCGAGCGTATGTGGGATATTACCCACAATCTTATAAACACAAAATTGTGGGGCAAAACAATTTCTATAAAAGAGCTATTTCAAACTCATTATCCTTCTATAATGAGTCCTCAGAGACAGCAGGCGTTCCCTGCCGCTCACAGCAGTACAGATGCAAAGTACAAGCTCAAATTACATGACTATCAGTTCGATTACGAGAAAAGAGACTAAAGGAGAGCAGTGCACATCAGCCTGTTCAACCGCACAGGAGTCTTGGGCGTGATGTGTGTAATTAAAAGGTCAAGTTAAATTCCTCAGAGTGAAGAGGAATCAGTTTAGTTGGACCGAGTACAGAGCCTTGGGGAGTTCCTGAACACAGGGATGAAGAATAGAGGAGACTAATCCACCACCACCACGGTTCAATCCCACACCATTTTTTATAGTCTTATTTTTTATCATTTGACTAATGTTCTTTATTACTTCATGATGTATTCATATTCTTTCATTTCAGTCCATTTTATTCTTAACAAAACTGCACATTATTTTTTAATTTAGAGTAAAGTTTTCTTTAAATGTTTCAATGATCATGAAAACAACATTTTAGTTAATGTTACTCAACTCAACATAAAAGATTCACAAATATAAAACTTGTTAAACCGTTGTGAAAGCCTATGCTCCTAAAAAATATAAGTTTGTGAAAAAAATAAAAATAAAGAGTCCTGAAAGTAATATTTTAAGGAGTTTCCGCAAATCTTTAATGATATTGTTATGTGGTACTTAGCTAGTTACACATTTTTACTTGCCTGAACAAAGGGAAGTTCAGTTTATTGGTGTTCAGCTTCAGCTTACTATACATTTCTGGATTCTTCTGAAAACATTGTATATACTGTAGTGCTATTTCTTTTATTTTTTTAAACTGTAAAATAAATATATAAAAAAAAAAAATTCAATTTCATTGATTAAGACAAGATTAAGACTGTCCACCATGCTGTTTCAATGTTGTCACGCAGCTGTCTGTATGCAGCAGACTCTCATTTCTGACCTGCAAATAAACACAGACTCAAAGATGAAATCTAAGAGACAAGATTCTCTTTGAAGTTGGGAGTATAATAATATTAATTCCAGGCTTTTCTGTCTCCGTTTCAGAAGGCTTAGCTGCCAGTGCTGTGTGTGTGTGCGCGAATGTCTGGAGAAAACTGCCTTGTGCCAATCAAAACAAAGACTGAGGACACTTTTGTCTCATTATACCACTGCCTGGTTAAGGTCTGTCTCAGGGGAAGGGAGGACACATGTGCCTGATGAATTGAAAAAGGGGGTGGTGATTGCAGACAGGGCTTGTCCCCTGCAGAAATCCCCCTAACCCCATCCTGCCAATCAAACCTTTTTTGATATACTCTTACCACATCCTGAACAACCCCATCTCTTTGTTTTGTGCCCCATCTACTTCCTTGACTTCAGCCTTCACTGAGAGCTGGGCAAGCAGCCCATGTGCACTTCATTTCAATGGTCTGTCTTGGGACGGGCACACTCCCCTGACTGCTACAAAGTATACTTCAAAGTATCACCGTTAAATTTATTAAATATCAATACCAGCAAAATGTAACTAAATTCAATAAATTGACCCCAAAGCAAAAATAACTTACGATTATATACACATTTATTATTATAGATTTTTATTATTATATATTATAAATGCAGTATATTTAGTATAAACACACATATATAAACACTAAATATACCAGATAGACACACTGTACATAGATATAGACATACATACATTAATAGTTATACACATCTTTTTTAAATATTGTTTCAAAACTGTATCAATGCATCTACATATTTTAATTTTATATAAATTTTGTGTTAAAGCACTGCTACCTTTGACCTCTCTATTCATAATGACACACCAATTCATTAGAGATAAAAAGCATGAAAGGGAAAAAAGAGAGTGGAAGTGAAAGAGAAAGAGAGATGTGCAGCACAGAAATCAATTCTGACATTCCCACCACATCGATGTATCGACTCAAATCTACTTTCAGCAGAATATTATCTGAAAAACCATAATCAACTTGCCATGCTATTTATTAGGTATTATATCAAATAAATATTTGTTCAAAAAAATAAATGTATATGGACACATTTAAAGTCATTAAAAGAATGTTTTTTTTTTTTTTTATTGATTAGTTTAGGTCTGAAGTGTGAGTGCATGCATATACGTGCATCGGTCAGCCATCACAAAGTGAACTGTGATTGGCTCCTCCCCACAAAAGGTAAAATCAGACCATTCGGTTTTTGCTTCAAATTTTAATAATCACAATCCAAATAACATGTGTTTAGCATATTTTTCGGAAAGTAATTCAAATTTATTAGTTGCCTCTGATTTTAAATGGAGCACAGGCCTTTGTTTATATGAAGATATTTATTTTAGCTGTATAATTTCTTTAAGTTAGTTTTATTATTAAACATTTCAATTTCACAAAGAAATATGCAGCATTTTGTCTGAGAAATAAAGGACACCTTTCATTTATAATTTGTCTTAAATCTAATTTTGTAAAAAAATAAAAAAATAAAAAAAAAATAAAAATGAATTGTAAGAAAATGTTGTGTAATCTGTATTGTGAATTTTATAGCATTGCAAGTTTAGTGAATCGTTACATCCCTACATGCTACTAGTTTTTGCTGATCATGCTGATTTGTCCATAGTAAAGTTCTGATGTCTTTTTTATTCGTGCTAGTTAAATTCATTTTGAGCTACCAAAAACCGAAGAATGCCTGCCCGAAGGGTTACCAGGAATGTTGAAATTTTGCAAGCCCTGGTATTCTATCATCTCTGATTGGTTCAAAGACAATGACACTCTCTCTCTGCCAGATGTTGGTTAGAAATGTGTACGCGAGTGTGTTTGGTCTACACCTACGTCTTAAAATTATCAATTCTTACCGTCAAATCTCACCCAGCTTGAATCATCTACAGTTTATAAACTTTCACATAAAATTCAGATTACTGATATACATGGCTTTCTTGTTCTCTATTTTTAACTTTCGACTGAGGTTAATATTTGAATACACGCAAATAAATAGCATAATTTACATATTTAGAAAATGTAGTGGTATAATGCATATAAATACACGAATATATTTAAATTGATTTTTTTAGGTTTTTTTTTATTTGTGTGGGTATCGTAATCAATTTTAATGATCAAAAAACTGTTTGGGAAACGGAAACTCATGATCAGTAAAATGCAAATCAGCACGTGAAAGTTGTGAGAGTCTGTGGTAATGAAACGCTCCTAAAAGAGAGCAGCAGAAGTTAAGCTAAGCTCAAGTCAACTCTTTCACAGTGCACTTGAACAACTGACACACAACATAAAAATATTAACACGTACACAAAATTTGGACAAGAGTTCAGGAACAAACAGGAACAGAAATTACCACAGAACACTGCATACACACATGCAGAGAGAAAGAAACACACACAGAGTTAGACATCCCGCATGGCCCGTGTGCTGACAGCAGAAGATTACGGTTCGTAGAACAGCTCAAACTGTTTGTCTTGTGCTACGCTGAAACTCAAACAAAACAGCATTGTGTCTGCCACTCCAGCACTACCAGTACCACTAGTCTGTTATTGTGCTGTGTGTGTGTAGGGGGGAGAAATCTTGACAGATCATGTGATTAAATTAAACTGTGTGACTGTGGTACAAAAGCTAAAACATTAGCATATTTAACTCTAAATGGTACATATTATTACCTTACAAGATAGATATTAGTAATTTAAGGTACATATCTAGTTCCTAAAGCATACATATCAGTACCTTTTAAAAGAGTACAGATCCAGTAAAATAAAAAATGTTGTACCTTATTATATTGTATGCAATATAATACAAATTTGCTAGATTCAACAAAATTAAAATTTGTAATATAAAACAAATGTATATTGAGGAGTAGAATACTGAGAGCCAATTGTTTTTTTTAAATATATTTTATACTACTATCATTTGTAATATTTCCACATTACCTTTCAGAAATCATTCTAATTTGCAGATTTGGTGCTCAATGAACATTTCTTATTATTATCAATGTGGATTTTACTTTCTTTTTTTTCTTTTATTGCTGAAACCATGATGCATGATTTTTTTAAGACTTCTATGATTAGAAGAAAGTCTAAAAAATTAAATTCAGCATTCAATTAAAATATAAATCTTTTGTAACATCATATATGGTATATATATTTATATATAATATCTTTACTGCCAGTTTTGAGCAATTTAATGCAATGTAAAAACATTAAAGAGTAAATGCATAAATTAGAGTAAATGCATAATTAATTTTGTTACTCATTTTTGCTTTGGTGACTTACTGTGAGGAACATTCAATCTGTGTTGCCCCATATGCCAAAAAAAAAAAAACCTGTTCATGGTAAATTTTCCACTGAGATAAAAATGTTAGAAGACACGTGTCACACAAGATATTCACAGTCCTTTCGATTTGAATTGCACTCATCGCTCAACGATGATCCGACTGTCATTTGTACCATTCGACTTCTTTCAAAATGATATCGTTACAGTCAAATGTCAGGCTAGCCGCTTGGACAAATCTAAGTCGGAGTTCAAATCTGGAGAGATTTTTAGATTCTTGGGAGAATCTGTTGAGAAATATTTGTGTTTTACTATGAAGTTCAACGCTCAAACCATTTCGATTTGTCTCATCCGAGCTGGACCTGACCCACGCGAGATCTCAGAGTGCAGTTTGGCGAGCGTGTGGGTGTCAGCCTACACTGATCACAGACCAGCGGTGAGTCACCAGCTCAGCCCCAAACTCAACTGATAACTGCAGTTATTACTACACCTCACCGAGCTGCACTGACATGGAGCGGCAGCCAAACTGCATAAGGGGGCAAACACACAATCTCAATCATTCTAGATAACTAATAAATGTCACTCTTCGCCGAAGCCCCAGTCTGGCGCCTCCACATGCACTCGCACATACAAACACATGCATACCACACACACACACACAAGCAAACAATCTCGCACAAAAGTCAGCAAACAAACCCACGCATCACATCTCCTCTGGAGCCCAGATGCTAGTTGTGCCTTCTAGAATATAACTCTTATGGACAAACTTCATAGCTCCCGCTGATGAGCTTTTGTGTCTCCAAACCTGTTGCTAACAGAACGAAAGATTGACAAAGAAAGAGAGGACGCTCTTCGTCCTCCTACAGACACAGGATGTGCTGCAGGATATTCAATGGAAATCATTTTCACACACTCTGTCAGCTCCTGCTCACTTCCTGCATCAAGGTTACACTTCCATTTCCTCTAGCATTTACATTTCTGACCCTTTATTCAACTGCATGCATGACTTGAGTGGTTGAAAGGCTCTCTTCATTAACAAAAGGCATAAACGGATGAATAAAACAGCATCTGTACTCACGAAGTGACTAAGCGCGTGTCATTGAGTCTTTACAGTCAGCGTTTTTAAAAGAAAGACATTGTCCTCCTCCTCCTCTCCGCCTACATACTGCACCTCACTCTGGCATGGCTTGAGCCATAGACTTATAATTACTAAATGGCTCAACCCCACTCATGTCCGTCTCACCACATCCTGGCAGATGGGTCCCAGATTTCAGGCTCCGGATGGGTTGTTTCTGGGCCACAGGGAGCTCTCAGACCGCTTGCTTTTTTACTTGCAGGAAGGGTGGACATTTTGGTCATTTTACTCAGGTAATAGTTAAATGCAGCTTTCAAGGACAGGGAGTTGGTTTCTGTCAAACTATTCTATGTATAGATAATTGTTGTTAGCTGGTACATTGATTTACACTTAAAAATAAATTTTTGCCTAAATGCACATGACATTTACAAAAAAAAAAAAGAATAGAACATAAAATAATTAAAAACTAAAGAATAAAAGAAAAAGAAAAAACAAAGCAAAGCAAAACAAAATGAAACCACAAAACAAAAATAAAACAAGTTTTAAATAAAAGTATCTAATAAAAATATTAAATATTAAAAATAAAAAAAGAATAGAATAGAAAATAATTTTAAAAACAAAGAATAAACAAAAAAAAAAAAAAAAAAAAACGAAGCAAAGAAAAATGAACCAAATCCTAAACAAAACTTTTTTTTTTTCATGATCAATTATTGCTGACACTTCTTAGTTCTGGTAATCACACCCATTCCTAATTTCCAGCAATAAACTGGAAAAAGGAGATCAAAAAGGAAATGGCGTCACTCAAAAGTGAGGATTTTCCCTGTGGTGTGTAAACCATAGCCAGGAATAGCTTCACACTCCAGCACTATAAACTCCCTCTGCGTGTATGATCCTGGAGGAAACTCAGAGAGAAACTGAAGGCATTACATATCAGTCTGGATGAAGAACGGGGGACTCCCTGAAGTTGTCACAGTGAAAGCAAGGCTCTGTGAGTACGCTGGGTGAGAGCGTGTCAGTGAGTGTAACTGGTTATTCTGGGTGATCCCCGGGTTTGATCATAGTATGACAATGGCTCAGCTTTGAGTAAGTGAGAGCTCTACAAAACTCTCACGCTTGAGGGAGACTCCATAATACCTTCCTCCTGTGTCACTCGCTCCATGACTTACTCACAGACGTGAGTAAAACACCCCTTTTTTCTCTATAGCTCAGGCCCCCACACGTTCGCTCAGCCCTGCTCTTCCTTTCTTGTTCTCTTTCTGAGCCCATTTCCTGTGCAGATGGTGTAGGTTAATAAATAGATTGATAAAAGATGTACTTTATTGATTCCTGAAGGAAATCTCTGTGCAAGAGCAGCAATAATACTGAACAAACAACCAACACAATATAAAATACACAGTGGGGCTCTACTAAAAGGTTTTTTTCCTACTGGCCTGGTCAAAAAGAGTCGATCATTTTTTGTCAGCTGTAACTTGCAATAACACGTGTACACTAAATATTTCAAAAACTATTTTTTTTGAAAATTATGTTAAATGGCTATTTATCTATGATTTACAAAAAGCGATGTGCTAAACTACACAGCACAGCATGTTAAATGAATAACTAATAATATATCAGGTTTTAACATTTTAAACATGAAATTAAATCACTTAAATAAAATTTCATAAAAAAAATCATAATTAAAAAATTAAAAAATAATTAAAACAAATCATAAATTTGTCAATACTAAGATCATGACTTTGAAAGTCATGCATTTACTGAACTTTAAAAACTTTAAGCAGAAAAGTCAAATCATGAAATTAATTTAAAACAAATTAGTATTTATTTTATCAATGTAAAATATTTTAACATTCATGATAGAAAACCAAACATTTTCTAAGTTGTGCAAGACACATAAATGACGTAGATGCTCAACACATCCAACGTGTGTTCTTCTTGTGGTAAAAACAACTGCAGTCTTCTCAGAAAACCAATTCTGCCATTTTTTAATAATAACGTATACTTCCAAATTTATAGCTGTAATGTGCATTATAATGTAATATTATGTTCTCAAACACTCTTTGAGAAGCAGATGGTTTGCAAAGTTTCTTAATAAAGAACATTCTGGATTATTTACAACTCTGAAAGTCAATCTGCATCTGTATGCAGTCAATTAACTCAGTTTATAAAAACCCAAAACACTGGATCAGTACTCCATCCCATCCCAAGCCAAATATCCTCTTTGCTAATCCACAGCATGCTACAGATGGGGTCCACAAACATTAATTTAACATTAAGTCATTAAATTATCGTTCACGCTGATTTTAGTATCCCAGCAGTCAAAGAATGTCAGGTTGTTATTTCATAACCTTGTCTTGTTGTCTTAATCTAATGTGTGTTGGAACAAGCATCTGGTCTACGGCGTAATGAATTTAAACAGCGAGTATGACCTTGAAACCATATGTGACTATACCAACTTTTTGATAAAATGTTGCTTTGTTGTCCTGTGTGGGTATTGGGAGGATATCCTGGAGAAGATATTTCGACCATCACTTCCAGAACACCACAAAGCCGCATTGTTTCATTTCCTGTAATATCGAGGTATTATGAAAACGGTGTCTCTTTAACAAAACAGAAACATTACTCCCATGCTCTGAACTTTGGTGGTCTCCTCAAACATCAACCCAAACTGACAATGTTTTTTTTTTTTTTTTTTTTTGTGAGTGACCTGAAATGCCATTTCTGAATCAGCGGAACATTACAGTTAGTTCACAGTGACAAACAGGAAAAAGAGATCTAAGATTAGCTTTACGATGATCAGCTTTCTGAAACCAGCTACAAACCCAACAACAAAGTCAAGCCAACACCAGCAGGAAGCAGAGTGACGTCATAGCCCTGTGAAGGACACTGCTTCACGGTCACTTCCTGTTTGAGTTGCTTTGCACCCAGTGATAAGACTACACACATGAGCACTAAGTAGATACTGACCACAATTACTGGTAGGAAACTGACTGAAATAGCCAATCAACATTTTTCAGCTTCATAATGATTTACTTACTAGTTGCCTGAAGCTCAGCTATCATTCTCAGCCTAGCTTTACAATATAAAGTCCAAACAAATGTGGCAAACAAAGAGAATAATATCTATGGCCAAGCAACATCCTGTTTCCTGGTGCAACACTACAGAGCTGAGCAGATTGAGTGGTGATTACTGTAGGAAGATGCGGCGGCACGGCTGTCAGACTGGCCATAAGAGGCAGAAACTTATCGCAACAGCTGGACAGATTTCCTATGCTCTCATGTGTAGATATCAACTTCTCTGAGAAGCATGAGGCATCGTGCACTCCACACCACAAGGAGATCTTCTAAATGACAATGTTATTTGGTGCATATCTAATTTTTTACCTTTTTTAATGAATGTTTTTGTTTTAGCACAATTTATGATTGAAAAATCAATGTGTGTTAGCTTTGAGACCTTTATATACTCCTAGATTTGACAAAATAAACTTATCAGATACAGATTTTCAGTCTTTCTTTTCTGGAGACAGAACAGAATACTGATGACTCATCCTGCACTACACAGACTTTTGACCAATCAAATGCTCTCTAGAATGAGATTGTTCCTCCCCATGATGTAACCTACCACAACTAATATTGCAAAGAACCAAATCCTGATAAAACAAAATAAAACAAAAATCACAAACACAAACACAACTATAAAAAATATAACTAAATAAAAAAACACAACACAACAAAACAAAACATGGTTTGGTTATCAGTTGGAATGCAAGTTTGGATGCAAACAAATCAATGGATTATTTACCAAGATATATGGATGTATATCATTACTCATTTCAATAACACACTTCTGGAAAGCATCGTTGAACATTTATTTTTAGTATTTTACTAGCGCAGGTGCTCATAAAGGAACTCGCAAAGTTCACCTCACATATGCGACTGCAGCGAATACGGCTTGCTTGCTTTGTGCAAAATGCAAGTTAAAAATAAATGACCGATATCTTTTTCATCTTTGATCTAAGTATTTTTGTGTGAGTCTAGAGTGTTTATGCTGCAGAAAACTGACGAGCAACACTATGGTCCGCCAACAAACAGATGAGGAAGAGGAGGATGATCACGGCCAAGCATTTAAAGAGAAAGGTTTGTTTGTATTTTTAGCCTCCACATTCTTATTTTTGTAAATGCAGTTGCAACAGGCAAACGTTGTTTTCTCCCATATTTCTTAAAATACGTGGGAGTGAAGATTTGTTTTTCAAATAACCTCAACTAAATTCACAAGCTAATAAGCTACTTTCAGTTATTTTTTATGAAGAGAATGTACTCCAGTCATATATGCATCAGTATGTCTGAGATCATTGGTCTCTGTCCTGCTTTCACAGCTGCTAAATGCAAGCAGACCGTGCATGTACAGATGCTCATCTCTGCCAAAATACAGAACACAAACACATCATCACTTTTGTTGCTACTTTAATTGCTTCTTCACTCAGGATGTAGAGACACACAGGAATAATTATGAAAATGATTATTTCTCTTAACATGCTACAAATTTTTTTTAATATTTCTAATGTTTTGTAGTAATCAAGAGAAGTGTCATCACTGAAAGAATGTCTGACATTGCTCGGACTCCATGCACTGCTCGGTGTTCACAGGTGTCCAAGACAGTGGAACATCATCTTTGTTATACTTCTGTGACTGGACTAGCAGCGAGTAGAGTCAATTAGAAAGTAAGTTTAAGTAAAATGTCTGCATTGACCATTTCACCATGTTATTTTCTGCAGTAACTGGGGGGAATATTAACTGAAGAGACCTGATCAACAGCAAGCTTTGGATTTACTGAATGTGAAATTTTCAAGCATTTTATCACAGTGTTCACTTATTTTTCTGCATAGCCATGACTGTTAACCAGATTCTTGCAGATTGCAGATCTCAAAAGAAGATACTTTGAAGAATGCTGGTAATCAAACCAAACAAGTTTGTCAGGAATGGACAGTATGAAGGGGACTTTTTTCTTTTCTTTTTTTTTGGGGGGGGGGGGTTGAACTCTCTTTAATTGCCATGCTACACACTAAATACTTATCATGCTGGGCATAGACACTTTTGTACTTTCATTGCAGTTAGTGCTGTAAATAGTCTGTCAAATAACAGGTACACTGCTACAACATAAATTTTATGTAGTTCACATCGTTGACACCTTTACATTAAGTTTTGATGTCTCTTTACAATTAGGTATCTTTAATTAACATTAGTAAATGTTGAAATTAACATTAAATAACAATGAGCAATTCATTTGTTACAATATGCATTCATCTTTGATACTGTTAAAAAATCATTCTTTGTTAGTTCATGTTAGCTCTGAACTAGGGATGTCAACGATTAATCGATGATCGATTAATTGTCGATAAGAGATGCAATCGATTAAGGCTGTCGATGGTCGGTTAACCGATTCAATGTTGGGCTGCGTGCGGCTCATGCGCACTCAACACGTGCGAGCGGCTGTGAGTGACGGTGACGATATATAAAAGCATCATCATTCATTCACAATGTACAAATTAAGCTTTTAATGTGATTTAAACTTTAAAGTACATTAAAATAGAAAACAACATAAAAGTTATTCAACATTAAAAGCAATAGAAATGTAGTTACTAATCATTTCATCAGATAACTTATATCGTGCGCTTTGCAGGGCTGCGGGACACAGTGACAGGACAGGTAGTCTATTCATTCCTACAACTTGTTAATTCATTCCTACGAATTATTAATGTGGCAATTGTCCATGTTTCATTAATTTTGTTCCCTAAATAACCCATGATTTAAGTGAAATAAGGGAACAAATTAATAAATCGAACGAATTCTTAATTCATGAAATCTTTAATTTCCCTTCCCATGTTTACCACAGTAAGAGATGCGAAAACAGTTATTAAAAGCGAAAGATAATAAAATAAACCTGGGAAATTAGAGGGTTAGACTATGAATATTTAGGAAAAGAAACAATGCCTAAATATAGCTACTGAATTTGTGGAAATTCGTGACCAACCGGCAAACCAGAACAAAGCCGCGTAAATGAAGACTATGGGGTCCAAAAGCATGGTCGCGATCTAACATTTTCCAGTTAACCTATTATTCCTCTAATAAACAAAGCTTATATTTCTAAATAAATAATTGCTGGATTAAAAACAGCGATTAATAGGCGCTGTGACCGACACATTCCTGGAGCATTCACTGCTGTCACTAAACGGTGACGCCGAGCATCGTTCACAAGTTTCTGCATGGACCTGACTAGGGCACAGGTTCTAAGCCCTGGGACAAAATGGGACGCTTTAAGAAAAATTTATAGCCTACTAAGTAATAGGCCCAACATAAAAATAAAAATTTGTTTTCATGTTTTTTTTTTATTTTTTTTTTTAAATAGGCTATGCGAAATATATCCGACTTAAATAATTAAGATTAACGGATTTAAAACAGAAGTGTGGGCGCTCCATAAGTTCACAAAAAAAAAAAAAAAAAAAAAGGATGACAACGCATTCTGTTTGTTTGCTTTATTTTACAGGAGCACAAATCTTCTGTTTTTATTGTGAGTGTGCACAAATGAAAGTAAACACTTTTGCGGAAAATATATATTTTTTTTAATGTCTCAGCTGTTTCGATCGCCCCGGAGCCTGCTGCACACGTATATTCTAGCGATTCAAACTTACATCGCAGTCTGTTCATTATCAAAATAAAATAGTCAACTAAACATTAAAAGGTTACATTGGTCAGTTTAAATAGACAGTGGTATACCGGTCCACTCTGCTGTTATGCCAAGGACGTTTTTGCTCATATGAAGAGGATCATCTTTTCCGTCTATATGCGAATGCGTGTTAAGTACAAGCCTAGTTTACATTATAAATAATAGTTTAACATTCAAATACATTGCGAATATGGAAACATTTCGATTTGTGCCGAATGAGACATGAGCAATAACCTCCAAATAAATCTAGCCAAAGCCGCGCTCGCTCATCCTCGACTGCACGCATGCACTGTCACGATCTAATGCGCTGTATGCCGGATTTTTAAAAATCTGGGACAGATTTCTAGGACAGAATCCAGCAGGATCAATTAATGTGAGCAACAGTGTTTTGGTGCAGCAGCGCCGATGTAGTTCACTTAATGTGCAGCGCAGTCACACGCGCTCCACATTTCGGATAATTTTATTTTAAATACAATAATGTCAGTTGAAAACATTGCAATTGTGCTTTAAAATACAACAACGAGAACCACAAAACCATTTAAAGAGGCGCGTTCAGCGTTCTCCGTGCGGGATTGGAAACTGTCAATAAAGTAAAATGACCTCAAAAGTATGGCGCGCTCTCTTCATTTTATCAAATGATCATAATCGCATCTATTCATTTTATAATCCTGCTACTAGCATTTTATTCAGACTAAAACCTCTTTAATTCAAGTGAGAATTCGCGTTTTGTGTGTGTGTGTGTGGCTTTTGCACATCCTGTCATACCGCCGACTGCGTGCCTGCAATAGACGCATTTTGCAGTATTATGGTTAACGATTAATCGATTAATTGATCGTTAATTTAAACGACGATCGATCATGGAAATAATCGAAATTTGACATCCCTACTCTGAACCATTAAATAATGTCAGCAGGCACAACTTTTGTTCTTAATAATGTATTAGTAAATGTTGAAATTAACTAGGTTAATATATTAACTATAGTTTACTAAGGTTAATATTAAGTATTTGCCATGTTAGGAAGGTAGCTAATGTTAACAAATGAAACCTTATTGTTAATTGTTAACGGCCACTTGAGTGTTTATACTTGTTACATTTTAGTATACAAGTATAAATAAATGCAAAGGTAGTTTCACTAATTGTTATGTTTCATATATACTTTCTATATAACCTCAGTTTTATTTTATTTATTTATTTTATTTTAGCTTTAATTGCATAGTATTGTTAATCAATTGATGCATAGTATTTTTAATAAATTAATACATATTTTTAAAATCATATTTTGGCAATTTAATTTATGCAATGGTGAAAAAAATGGGAAATGAAAAAAATAAAATGCACGTTCAGTACTCAGACTTCGGACCAGTGTTTCGTTTTGTTCGGTTTCGCTTTTGGCCAAGAAATTTCATTTCGGTGCATCCCAAGTTTGTTTTTCCATCTCTCTCATTTCACAAATCTGCTCATGGCCTCAAAGAAGATTCTGCTTCCGGAACAGAGCAGATCAATACTGGTTTCAGCTGAGGAAGGTTGTTGGAGGATCTATCCTGCCTTATCAGTGTAAGTGCAGGTCTGAGCATTTAAAGAAAACACACACACACACACACACACACACTCCCTCAGACACTCACACAGCGAACATGTCCAAGCACTTAACAGTGATGTTTTAATTAAGGAAATGTCTGAGATATCCAAGAGTTTCATTACTCTAATTAAAAAAAGATGCTAAAAAGTTATTAACAAACTAATGAAGTAGCCTTTCTGTTATCTTATGACACAAATAAAGAAAAGAAAAACATCCATGTGGTTGCTAGGTGGTTTCTTCCTGCAATTCTGAATCACAAAGAATTTAACTGGTCATCGCGTAATCGTATGTTTAAGAGCAACGGATAACTGACGAGACAGCACACTTCAGAAACATCCCTCACACCCCACTGTGAGTGACACATCTCTTGGTTTGAGTGACAAACGGGAAGCAACCGATCCCTGAGGGCCTAATCTAGTCTGACAGTTTAAACAGGCTTTCACACCGAGGTAGCGAGTCCGTCACGTTACGCGGAGTTGAGTCTACGGGAGGTTTCTGATCAGAGAAAGAAAAAGAAGCCGTTGCTAGCTCAGAGTTTCCATCCTGTGCACTTCAACAGCACAAAGTACAGCTCGACTGAAACGTTTTTGTGTTCGCTCTGATGAGGTTACTCACCGCTTTTACGGCGGGAAAAGAAAAAAGACATTCAGAGCTTCGGCAGGTGTTCTTCTGTGGCTGCTTAAAAAACTACAAGCCTGAGGTTTTATCGTAACATGCAGACAAATGTTTCATTGAAATCAACTGGATGTATGGTGACAGCAATGAGAGATGGAGTGAAAGAACTTAAGAAGCCAAACACAGAAATACTGTGAAATATCATTACAGTTTAAAATAACTTTTTTATTTGAATATATCTTAAAATTTAATTAATTAATGTGATTGCAAAGCATAATTTCTCCAGTTTTTAGTGTCCCATGATCCTTCAGAACTCATAATACGCTGATTTACTGCTCAAGAAACATTGCTTATTATTATAAATGCTGAAACAGTTACACTTTATATAAACCATACCATACTTTTACAAGATTCTTTAATGAATATTAAGTTTTATAAAACAGCATTTATTTGAAATAGTAAAATTAGAAATGTCTTCACTGTCACTTTTGATCAGTTTAATGCATCTTTGCTGAACAAAAGTAATAATTTCTTTTAAAAAAACTTAAGGGTTTCTTTATAGGAAAACATGTTTTGGGCATAAGGATATATTCCGTAGGTATTTAGCATGTTTAAGTGCTCTGGCTCAGATTTGTTTGTTAACAGCCTGCATTCTGGGATTTCATTCTCAACAGCAGTGGATGGTGACTTGGGCTCAGATGGCCTGCTGTGTGTGTGTGTGTGTGTGTGTGTGTGTGTGTGTGTGTGTGTGTGTGTGTTTCAGAGTATATGAGGAGGAAACAGAGAGAGGCAAACACATCACAATAAATCAAGCACGTCAGCCAGACTCCCAGAAGACCAGCACCACATGGTCCAGACACAAATACATAACACAGTCCCATATGGACACCCGTGAAACCCCACTAGACAAATCCTCACTCCCCTCCCCGGACTGGACACACACACCCAACTCCCCAAGCACCTTACTGAAAACAAGGCAGGTTTCTGTTCTTAAAAGCACACATCTGTTGGGATGGACCTAACCCAAAGCTCAAATGGGACACTGCTATGTAGAGCAAACATGGGAACAAAAGGCCTGCTTCTTTCATCTTCCGCTCCTCTCTTGCTCTACAAGACACCTAACCACTTGAGACGCAGCTGTCGAGACTACTATTGATTTGCTGTTGGGTTGATTTGAATCCATCTTGAAGTTCCACCTGCTGCCCGCACAATCCACTAAACTAAAAAAAACGGCACCAACACTCACATGCAGTCACTTAGTTGACAAGAAGCTGTCACAAATAGGGCTCAGGTTTCAGAGAAACACATTTTCACGGCTGTGGAAAGTGTGACACTCACCCACTCAGTTCACGAGCACGACAGCGCCCTGTGACACCTGAGATGCAGAACAAAGACTGCGAGGTAAAAATGGAGAGAAATAAAAAGAGAGATATTAGAGAGCGAGAAGAGGCGAGCAGATGTTCTGACATTTAAAACCACCAACAGAGATACAAATGAAACCTCAAAAGCTGATAATTCATTAGATGTTCATTTGAGGAGGCGTCAAGTCTAAGCTTTTCCAGATGAGATCAGTAAAGGTTGAACCCCAGATTTCAGCGGGCTGGGGCACAAAGAAACATTCATGCAGACAAAAGGGTGATCTGTGTTTTAAGGACTTGGGGTTGCTATATCTGAAGTAAGCTCATTCCATTACAATAAGGCTAAAAAAAAAATCTCTACACAATCTTTACACAAGCAAACAGACACAAAGGCTCAGCCAGAAAACTGCAACACATTAAAGTCCCATTTTCCAGATAACATGCATACTTTACTGTGGCGGCAACCTCAATTAACCTTGAAACTCAAAAGAATGATTGAGTTCAAATGTGACATTTAGGCAACCAATTATATGAATTTCTGCAAGACATACAGATAAACTGATTATACTTTAAAATGACCAATATTTAAATTAAGTAATTTCGAAGTAAATTTTTTTTTAAATAAATAAAAATGAACCAACATTTTTTTGTGTGCGTGTGTATATTATGTACACATGCGCACACACACACACACACACACATATATACACCTCATACACATACACACGTGTACACATTATTTGTTTTTAAATATTAACTTTATCAGATTATAACAATAATCAAAATGTAAAAAAGGGGAAAAAATTTAATTAGCATGAACAACTTGTTAAATAATTATAAAACCATAATCATTATCATCTCTAGTATCACCCAATAATAATAATAATTATTAATAATTTTGTACAGTACTTTGGCCAGCAGGTGTTGTTTTTAAATGTGCTTTATACATAATTGACTGACTGACCGAATAATGGTTATTATTTACAGTATTATATGTAGATAGCTTTAAAATGACTTGATAATTGCAGAAAGTTTGACACTGCAATTAAACTAGTTAATCAAAGAAAATAATTTTTATTTTTTTATTTTTGCTACTGACCAACTCTTGATTCATGAACCTCATTCTTGGCTAGAAGCTTTTGTGTACTTGTGTATACTTTGTATACTGACCTAAATGTGTTTGTTTTCATAGCAAAAGAATAATTGTGGAAGGGAAACTCAAGAACAGGATGTTGTGGGACACTTCCTCCTTGAGTTTTCCTCCAGATGACTGAAAAGAGGGTTAAATGGCACAGTACAACAGAATCTGAACGAGCAAAAAACAATAACAGAAACCTGCACTCAATGCCACTGATTTGCAGTATAAGATTGGGTTGCAGAAAGTGTCCTGTCTTGAGAGAGTGTGTGCGCATGTGTCTGTGTGTGTTTGCCCTTCCTCTGGAGGTCACATATCCCACAGTCTTTCCTTTCCGGTGTTCAGCCTAGCCTTTCTTGCAACCCACTTCCTTTAAGATCTAGATAAGTTTTGGGGTCTTGAGAATTCCCATCCAGAGAACATAGACACTGAATTTATTCAAAATTTCACGGAAGCTCGGGCTTGGCGAATTATGGCCAATTCGAAGCAGAGCACAGTGGTATCACCCAGATCTAAGGCTTGGAATCGGTCCGTGACTTCCTCATTAATGAAGCTTTTTCCATCATTAGCCGGGCACCAGATGAACCTCATCATCACACTGCAGAGCAGACGGTGCAGTAACTGAGGCGTGGTGGGGTGGGGGAGTTGGGATATGTGGCGTGCCATCTGATTGGTGGTAAGACGGAGTGCTGCTAATTGCGCTTTTACTCAAATGCAGACCTCCGCTCATTAATCACAGTGCCGGCCAGGCCTACATTTGACAAGGCAATTTAAGAGAAATAAACACAAACATGATCGAAATAACAGGAGGACTTAATTGAGCCTCTGATGCAGGACAAACATGTTACAGGATGAAGGAAAAAGAGCGGGAAAACATGAAAGAGTGACCAGAGAGCGGGGAGACCCCTAATTGACTAGAACATCTGGCTCTGTTCCACCGTTATTTGGCTGTTTGAACTTCATTGTTCCTGTGTGATGGATGCAGCTGGAGAAGGTTGAGTTTGGGGGATGGAGAGGGGCCCATTTGGTCTGCAGGCTCTGAGATGAGAGGAGGATATATTTTCCTTTCATTCTCCATGGGAGGGCATTCGCTTACTCTGTAAATTAACTCCATTCAAGGGGTGACATGCCCTGCTGCAGTCCATCATGTGTCATTTGCCCAGGTCTGGCTCGCATTGGACATTATCGCAGTCAATAATCACTATTTTTACTTATATAGGATATAATAAGCTATGGGGTTATGCTATGTTAAAACTATGGATGCACCAATATTAAATCATTATCCAACATTGCAATTATAAGAAATGTTTCTTGAGCAGCAAATTAGCATATTAGAATAGTTTCTGAAGGATCATGTGACTCTGATGATTTGAGTAAGGCTGCTGAAAATTCAGCTTTGGCATCAAAATAATAAATTAGAGTTTCAAAAAAACATTACAATATAAAACATTTATTTGACATTGTAATAATATGGACAATATTACCATTTTGAGTGCATTTATGAGCAACTAAACGCAGGCATTTCTTATTTTTACCAACTCCAAACATTTAAAGAAAAAAAAAAACTCACAATATAAAAATTATATTGTGCAACTTTCATGAAAATTATTGTAATGAAATTATACAAATTATTTCTTTAATCACACTTATTAAATGTCATATTTTGACAAGATATAGTCCATGACAGTAAAAAACAAAATGGTATTTCCAATATATATATATAAACACAGCGAGAGCCTGAGAGATAATGCAATTATTACTTTGGATGAGAGAAATAATCTGTTGCATACTGAAATGTCTTTCTGACCAGAATCCATTGGAGAATGAGCAATTGAGTTCCACCAAACAAGCCAAGCTATAATTAGTTCCTCCTAGGGAAGAAGAAATCGCTGAACATTAACTTCTGCTTGAACAGTAAAAATAACAGAGTTAACCTTTTAAGGGATGCTCTCTGCACTGTGCTTACTCGAGGTCAGAGGAAACAAGGCAGGCCGGTCTCTCGGTTCTTCAACCCAGCGGTTTCAAATCCACAGCTCCGTTTCCATCAAGGTCTGCACTTTCACTTCAGCTTTTCATCACCGGCTCAGACAACGTCTTGAGATAAAGCTGACCTTTTCCATCATATCCGCTGCTGCATTAGCAACTACATTCAGTCAGTTTCAGCACAGCTTTCTGTCCAAGCATCATCCTGTGAAGTTCCTGTCGACCCCTGTACTGTTAAATGTTGACCCTATTCTGTTTACTCACAGCAGATGGTAATGCGTTTATCCATAGTGAGTGTTGTGGAACATCTGCCTGGAGAACATAGTAGCTTGTGGTCCAAAATAAATTAAGGATTGTTATTTATTGATGGTGGTAAACATCCTGTGCTTTAAGGAAGTAAAGCCATTCCAAAAACCATGGTGCTAACGCCTACACTGGTTTACAGGTGCAAGAGGCATAGAGTTGTAAGCTGGGAAGAAGGTTTTTGCACATTTGTGGAAAACAAAAAATTCCCTGAATGTTCCCTAGCTGTTAAGAAGCTTTAAACGGAGTAAGCTGAGAAAGGAGATTTAAACAGACGGCTGCCACTTGTGGGAAAGTGCAGTAGATTACGTTTTTTTAGAGGGGAATTAGCTCTCTTGAAGGGCTCTCGGAGCATTAAAAAAAACTTTCGTTTTTGGATGTGACGAGGCTGGAAGAGGTAGAGTAAGGAATGGGGTTAATACACTGTGATTTCACAGTCAATGTGCATGTAAAACAGCTCCCTGGACCGTCCCCACTGTCTGTGGCCTGCTATAAAGGCCAAACCTCAGAGATATTTTCTTCAGCGAGATTGAGATCAGTACATCTTGCATCTCTATCGCTGTTGAAAGCAGTGTCTCTGTCATCTGCTCACACCTCAAAGCCACAGGAACATTAAAACATCTGCCAATCTCCTCATTATGCACAACGACGTCAATGAGGCCTGGTCTGAAGCTTCAGCGAATTTCAGCTTTCAGTGTACTGCATGGCTCCACTCTTCTCTCCACAATGCTTTCCATCTCGATCACCAAAAAAGACACTGAAGAGATTAAAGCACAAGAGATCCAACACTGCAAGGCTTAAGATTGCCACCTCAGCCCCAGACACAGCAAAGCTTGCCAATCTCCACTAGATTCAATACATCCGGCCCATTCATCCCAGTTCCAGACCACTGTTTTGTCCGCCTCTTAACGTCAATACTAATAGATAGTAATGCATTTAGATCTTTCCAGTAAGAGGAGAAACTCAGAACCTCAGCAATCCTCTTATAGTTTTCAAACATTTGCTAGAATACAGCACACAGTTTGGGTGTTTGTATCGTCACTGTGACAATACTTTAATAGATACTTTGAAAATTGTGCAGTTCATAAGACCACATTTGCTTTTTTCCGCTGTTCAATCGGTGGCTTCATGGTGAACTTTTTTTCTTTTTCTGTTGTTGTTTTAATTTGCGCACAGCTGTGCAACAATAAACACTGGGAAATAGCAACACAGGCTTGGTGAACAATAAAATAGTGTAGCTAAAAAAATAAAAACAAGAAAAAATAAAAAGGCATAAAAAAAAATAGAATGTTTGCTTTTAATTTTTTTTTTAAACATTTAAAGTTCCAAAAAAAAAAAATCTCAGTGCATATTTGTGGTATGAATCGCAATTACACCAAAACTATACATTATAAGTTATTCAGGAACTATTCTGTCCCCCACAAACTGTCCAACGTTGCATGGCAGAGATGATATTTATGGCAGGAGGGTGCTGGGGGAAAGCGATAGAAAAGAAAGAGACTCCCATTGTTGGTCTCAGGAGCTACAGTATAATTACTATAGCACATGCGGGGCTTCTACGAAGATCCCTGACTGCAGACCGGGGACCCGACCCACAGCCCCACTGCACTATAAATGAACTCTCCTTGCTTTTGCACATGGCTCTTTCTCCCGTTCTCCTCCTCTATTACTGCCTCTTCTATCCTTTCTCCACATCTCATTCAGAGGGCTCCATAACAAGGAACATTTCTGCTGGCCTAAGCGGGACTTTCACTTGTCCTGCCAACAATGTCATACATACATTTATTCCAATGTATTAATACTTTTATGTACTATTATATTATGTACAAATGGTATATATAATGTATTAGATTGCATTCTATTTGTATTATCATATTAACAATTATATTGAGTGCCAAACAATATTTCTTTTTATTATTTTGAAAATTTTCCATTATAGCTAATGCGTTCAATATCGCAAACCTCATCTGTGTGAGCCAGCCAAGATGTTACTGTGGCAACATATTTAAATTAGCAGAATTTTTAACGTTCGGAGAAAACCAAATGTTTCCGCTTGCAAGCCACAGAAAACATATGCATGTTCATCAATCAGTAGAAACCGTGACAGCACAGCACTAACCTGACTTGCCACAGTTCAATCAACCAGCATTGGGCCATCAAACCATCCTTATTGTTAAGCCATGCACTCATCTCAGTTTCTTGACCTTTTGTCTTCCCTCCCTTCCTCTCTGTATTCTACAAAAGCACACATTTCTAGCCCCCCTTTGTGTGGGACAGGGAGCCAACGGCTGGAAGGTAAAGTAGAGGATCTCTCCCTGGAGATTTAAGACGGAGTGACACAGCAGACGTGGAGATGTCAGCCGATATCCCTGCTCCTGTCCGAAGTGAGTGTCACAGTTTCTGGATACGACAACGTGCCAGGACGGCCTGTCACTTGGTGTCCGCAGGCTACCAAATGCTGCTTTACCTCTTCATCACCCTCCAAAAATTTCATTTCAATCATCTTCTCACCCCTGCAGAATCTGGTGAGACTGTGCTCTAAAGCATTGCTAAAATTAAACTCTTCTGCCAAAACCCAAGCCAGAGCTGCCAATCAAAAGCACTGGGATATAAACCAACAGTTGAAACACTATTATTTGCTGGCAGTATTCAATGTATATTATGATACGTTTTCAAACTGTGCACTATTTTCCCAAATATCAAGTGGCCTAAATGCAGTTTAAATGATGTGAAGCTACGCTCTAAACCAGATGCTGGGAATGCTACGCTTGGCTGTCAGTAAAACAGAATGCTAAGATTTTCCTCTTTAGTCAAGGGCCGTGTTTCATGTCTGAAAAGCACAGGCTGACCCAGAGCTCTAATAGCCCTCGGGGAGAGTATTCTGCATGTGTCAGCTTATGCCCGAGACACACTTGCTCTGTTAATAATCTCTCTCACTTTGTTCTCGCCCTGCACAGAGTCTGTCTGGCCCACCAAGGGTTTAGATCCAGAGGGTTTCGGTCTCTTTCATTAGGGCTGCTGTTCTTGATCAGAGTTGGATTTCCATGATAATTAGCCATGACACAAACTGACATGAAACACCAGAGGATACTTAACGAACAGACCAGTCATGTGACCTGACCTCTCCTGTGTCTATGTCCATCCGGCAGGACGTTCAAAGGGCAACAGATCAGTGTCAAAATGAAAGGCCATACGAGTTATGAGACTGACAACCGTGATCACGCATGAAGCTGATCTTAAAAAACCATCTGCTGGTGTTAAAACCGACATCTCAAGCATGATGCAAATAGAATAAAAATTAAATCTCTGCTCTATTTCTTTCATTTCACTTTGCAATACACAAAAGCAAATACACATGTACGAATCACTGACCAGACCAGACCATGAGTGAAAAAAAAGCATCCTACCTGTCTTGTGACTGTTCTTCATACATTCTCTCCTTGGCTTCCTTAAAGAGGCGGATTGCTCTTTTGGATTTCTTCATCAGGCTGTCGATGTACACTTTGAAATAATCATTCTCGCTTAGCTGAGTAAGTCTCTGGTTCTCTTCGTATTTGCACAAAATCAGCCTCAGGTGTTGGTAAGTGTCAGGTAAAATATCCAGGATGTACGGAGGACTGTTCTTTAGCTGTAATCTGGGGTTCTGACACAACCTCACCTAGAAAAGAAAAAAAAAAAACTCCTCTTCACCGGGAACAAAGTAAAACAGCATTTTTTTTTTACTTAACAATTTATTTTTAATAAAAGGAAAATCTAAAGGTAGTTGGTATTACTGATAAATCTTTTATAAAATATTTCCAGTAATGATAGATGCATGGGAAATAAATCACATAAAAGATATAGTATAAATGTACACCTTAATATATAACAAAAAAAAATACACAAGGGCTGCTCAAATAAAATAAATAGTTACAAATAAACGTGTTATTTTTTAAAAGGGTGTTCAAGAAATACATTTATGTGAGATACAAGATCTAATTTTTATAGATAGATAGATAGATAGATAGATAGATAGATAGATAGATAGATAGATAGATAGATAGATTAAGATTTAGAGTAAATTAAGCTAACTGGGCCGATTTCAGCTACATACAAACTTCCCGAGCTTGCAGCCACACAGTAAACTGTTTGCTACAATGTATCAAACAAACGCTTCCAAACAACCGACTTTATGGAAAAGTCTCTCAGCGCGGGAGAGCAGAGGAAGCACTGTTGCGTCATCGTCAGCAAGACTGTAAACATACTCAGGACACTTACCACTTTGTCCATGAGTTTCCATGTTTTCTCTACGGTCCGGCGGTCAGCGGCCGCCTGCTTAGGGGGTCCGACAGCGTCCTGGATGGCGTCAATAATGCCTAAAATGCGGCCTTTCCGATTGTTAGGTGGGCGTCCACTGAGAGCAGTTGCCATTTTCTGCACACTGTAACAGAGAAATGTTGCTCCTTAAGGCAAGAAAACACATGTGGGCAGATAGCCTATGTGGCAGTATAAATGAGCCGTACCAGCACGGAAAACATTGGTTATTTTATATCAGTCCAGCGTTTAGTACAAAGTCAATTAAAATGTTTGAACTTCGTAACAGTAAGCAATAGCAACGCCATATCCCACTGGTTATGTTTGTGAACGTTAGTTGGAAACCATGAAAAACTTACGATATACAAATACACTTATCATATAAGACACGTTTATTGGGTTTAAAAGTAAACACGTCACTGGTCACTTTTGTGAAACCCTAACTTATTAAATCACATTCTAAAAGTTTTTTAAAACGTAAGAAAATAAGCATTCAGTTTAATATTTTGTCTGTGCAGTAAAAGCGCTGTAGAAAGAAACGCAACTTGATGTCCAAAGACTATGACAACCAAAGTAAGGACCTTAAATTCACTGTAAATTGCGGCAAATTGCTCTTTTGTATCATCTGTAAACTCCAGACTTACTGCGGCAAAAGGAAACACTGTAGCTGCCAAGACAGGGAATGTCAGAGTTCCTGAGTTGAAGCTTTAGGGAGGTCCCCACAAGAAAAGCAACAAAAACACAACGCCAGTGCCAGTAAACTATTACATCTCCGCCCAGATGTTCAGAAACTAGAAGCGGCTTTTTCGTATCCTCAAGCAGAAACCGCTTAAACGCAGTACAATCCCGCTTTTCTCGCTGTCTGATATAGTCGTGTCACTGCTCGCTTAAAAATCAGTACTGGAGCCTGGAACAAGAAGCAGCGAAACCAACAGGGAGGAGCCGAGTGGGCGGAGCCGATGAAGCAATCGCTCTCAAGTGACCAATCAGAAGGCGGGAACGTTCTCGGAGGCGATAGAGTCATCCAATCGCCAATTACAATGGAGACTTTAAAGTGCATACTTAATATTTCCGTAAACGAAGAGGCAATGAAATCGTGCAAAGCGTTTTGTAGGTTGTTCCTATTATGCAAATTGTGCATTCAGTCGTCTTCACTTTCTCCGATGGAAACAAGTGTTATGGCAAGCCGTTTCAGCATTTATTCCTTAAAATGTATTAGAATGTTTTTTTTTTTCATATAGATAATTGCATTTCCATCTTCTATTGAATTAGTCACTAACGTTTTAATTAAATGGGCTACTAAAACTTATTTTCTATTGTCACTGTCCAGTAACTATTCCATAGTTAGTGATAATGATAATAGGGACAGATGGAACAGATACTAGTACCTCATTAATAGCTCCTGCTATAACTAAAATAGAAACAAATAACTATAAAGTAATTACTAGTAGCATAGATAAGAAGTAACTGTAATAGTACAAAGTTGAGATTTCAAAAGTTACTAAAATTAGAATGGCGGAATTGGGAAAGTGACAAGTAGTAATCGAATAAGTAGCTACTAGAATCTAATGAATAATGTAATAAAATAGGAAGGCCACTACTGATGTAAAAACACATTTAGTTTAGTTAGTTTAGAGGAAAAAATGTTAAATCAGCTTTCCATACAAGTCCTGTTGTTTAGCTGTCCTATAACCACATGGGTCACTGGCTGAACATTTAGTCTTGATCCTTTAATAAGGAATGTCTTGCTCTTCCTCTTCTGTCTTCATCTCCTTCTGTTCATCTTCCTCGTGTTTGTATTCTAAGCTGGATATTCACAGTAATGGGAAATCTAGAAATATCTGGGATTTCAACATTTTGATTTCTAGGCCTAGAAAACACAGTTCATCCAGAGTTTTGTATGTTAAGACCTGTTTTGTTTGTGAACAGTTCATATTTTTGAAAGGATTCCTTGATACAAAGCTTGTAGACTGGTATGTCAACCATCCCATTTCACCATTTGGATTTCATATTCTATACAGAAAACTCTTACTATTACAGTACAAGAATGCGTGACTCTCTACAGAACTTCTGTGAAAATGTGAAACTGCGGGGTCAAACCACTACAAAAACATGGTATAAGCACTCAACAGGGAAACAGGAAGTAGCAAAACAATGAAACATCTTTGCACCTGAAGGCATCACAGAATATGCAGACACTACAGAGTAGACAGGCTCATTTAGAAGTGATATGATGTGACACAATCTGATAATGATGCATGCAATCAGTAAAGGAAATCAGGAATTTAAGACCTGACTAACCAGAGCGGCGCTTTAACGTATCCAGAAAATGCTCAGACATGTTTGGATTAAATTAAGATATTTATGTGGTTATACATATCCCTTCTACTTTCTCATAAAATCACAGAGAATAATCAGTTGCTTTAATTGAATAAAAGAAGTTTTCATTTCGTCCTGACTTGTATGCACTGTCCTATGGCAAATATGAAATTTTAAACTTGCCCCCATCTGCAGCAAAGCACTATTGATGATGTTTGTAATGAGAACGGAGGTCCCCGGGGCCATGACCAGGAGGTCACACGATACAGCACAGCGCTTATTAAAGCACAACGCTCTCAGTTCCACTTCCATGACACTACACACACACACACACACACAGGATATGTGATCCAATGTCTCCAGGGCATATCTTTCAGCAAAGAAAGGAGAGCAGATAGAGAAAAAGTTGCTCAAGATGAACAATCATATCATTACAGGGGCTGATGTTGATACACACATACACACACATATGAAAATAAACAAATTAATATACCTTATATGTATCTTATTTTTTATTATTTTGTTTTATAACGCACCATGTCATTTTGGCACAACAGGATGTAAAGCGATTGTTAAGTTATGCTTGAAAGGTCAGCATAACTGATTTCCTCTCAAAAGTATCAGACATCAGCATAATATCTTGCTTCTCTGTTAGAATGTGACCCTGCTTTCGATTTCCCTTTTCCTGACCTGTGGAGGTCAAGTATGAATGATAATAGTTTGGAGGGGAGGAGGCAAAAGAGCCCAGAGTGAATGTTTCTGGCAAGTCAATAACCGCCAACATTAACTTAAACCACTGATAAAGCATCCAAACAAAAAGTAACAATCAATAACATAACAGTTCACACATTGCATCTGTGTCAAACAAAAGAATAACGTACATTGTGATGTGTAGCAGAATGTCTTTAGCACAATATGCTGACTAAAGTGCTGAAAAATATCATCGACATGAGTCATTAATTCTCTGTTATGACTAAGCACACTTCAGTATTTCAGAGCGAGCCGTCTTTCAGGATGTCTGTGGCCTGTTAATAGTGTGCAAAACGTGACATAGATTGTCATAGATTGCATCGTACTCAATAGGATTTACAATGAAGGTGTGGAGGTTCACAGTGAAATGTCAAGATTATCAGGACTGGTATGTCTCATTGTTTCGATAACAATATTGTTTTGGCAACGGTCAGGTGATGTCATTGAGTATTGCAAAATATTCCCTTGGATATTTGCTGAGATATGAAATTATAAAACTCTGTGGCAATAAGACGAATTTCAAATTCATCTACTTTCCATACAGGAAGTCGTATAGCATTGAGATAATTCAATCAGGGAGTTATCATGTGTGCCAGTGCGTGTTCAGGAAATGTAAAAGGCCTTATTGTGCCCACAGGAATGACCAGGGGGCAATTCGTTTCAGAGCGGCCTGATAAAGAGATTATTATGCCTGTGCTCAACTTATCTGTGCATACTTAACTTCCATAGGACTGGATGACATCCAGTGCCTTCATCTGTGATCTACACAAAATAAATGCAGACATACCTCACTCGCTATCTCTGTCTCTCAGATGCAAGGGGGTTACTGAAGTTCACATAAGATCTGTACCACACACAAAAAAATGTATCACTTAATGCAAACACACAAATTGTTTTTATTGTTTTTAACATAAACCCTACTAAACAATTTAGTGGATGCTGCTTATTATACTCAGACTAAATCTGCAGACTTTTTTACTATAACTCTTCTCATTTTGGCAAAAATAAGCAAAACTGTAACTGATTTCAGTAAGTTTACAACAAGATCTCATTTGTTAACACAATACAAGATAATGCATTGGTTTACATTACTAAGTGAGCAATGTACTTTTTACAGCATTTATTAATATGTTACTGTTAAATAATGAAAGATAAAATTATACATTTTTTATCATTTTAGTTTAGTAGTTAGTAGTTAATATATTAATAAGTGTTGTAGAAGTGCTGTCATTTTATATTGTTGTTAAATATTGTTATTTTCAGTTCATCTTGGCTAATGTAGTTAACTAATGTTAACAAATGAATCATCATCATAAAGTGATACCCTTATTTCTAGCTGGTCCAAGTCGATTCAGACTGGTTTTGATGACTGAGGAACTACACCTGGCCTGCAGCAAAACATACATAGTCCAGCTGGTTTAGGAAACTCTTAAATGGCTTCTTACTGGTCTTCCTGCCTAGCCAGGTCCCTACCAGCTGATATTTCAAATCTAAGCTATGTTGAACCACCTTTGACAAGCTACCATGTTCTAAATCACTAAAGCTGGATTTTCTACCAAAGAAGTCATGCTTTGACTTGACTCGGGATGCTGACTCGAAAAACCTCCCTTCTGATTCCCATGGCTGGACATAGAGTTTAGCAGTTTGTTCTGGTTATGGTATAGTAAACAATAACTTCAGCAAACAAACACAAATATCCGGCCCTGACAATCCGAGGCCTGCCAGGACAGGAGATTGTTACCCACTATTTTTCTCTGACAATGGCGTTTCCTGAAGTCGCGACCAATAGCTATGCTAAAAATAACTTTCCATTAATGTTAGACACACAGATTTAATGTAAAACATAAAATAAGCATTGATATCCATCTAACCTTTCAGCAGTTTTGGTCTGAACTGTGTCTTTTCTATGAAATATCTTTGTCGTTCCTCTTGGTTAGTGTCAGGCTGTGTATCCACAACGATGCCCATGGCAACAGAGCTATATAAAGATTCATGAAAGGCTGTGGCGCTCAGATAAGACATAGGAGTTCTGTCAGAGAGGAAACAGCTAAAGATGAGAAACAATCCAGTCAACCAGAAAACCACACAACCTCTAATCTGTACTGCAGCTGGTCTTTGGGCTACTTTGTACCAAACTTGTTCATCTGCACACACGCACACACATAAAGAGATATGTGCACTTATACACATGCCTTGGTTTGTGGCCTCACAATGAGGTCACATAACTGCACCATCATCTTCATCATCATGTCCTGTCTACATTTTCAAGTCCTGATTCATGTCTTCTTAAACAGTTAGAAAAATTTATTCACTCTCATGTCGTTTCAAACTCATATGACCTTCTTTCAACTGTGGAACATAGACAGAGAATTTTGAAGAATTGTGCTGATCGATTGTTTAATCGGGAGTCTTTAAAACTTAAAAAAGAACACAAAACACCATAAAAAATTTATTAAGGTGGTTCTATATTTCACTATATCCCTTATGAAAAAGAAGTTTATTCAAGTGTGCTATTAGTATACTTCTTTTAAACAAAAAAAAGTAGGAAAGTATGCTTTTAGTTTCCTTCTTATGTACGTCTCATAAATTGGCTTTATGTACATAAATATACTTAAAATTACATTTAAGTATACTTGACTTATACTTACAAAAAGTCAAAATATATTTGAGCTATACTCCTAGAATCTGTGTTTTCATTATTATACTGTAGAGGGAGCTAGTACACATCTTCTGTACAGAATTTCCAAAGAAAACACAAGTGAAGAAGAAAAAAGAAACAACAGATACTAACGCAAGTAATCTAATATGATCATCTAACATTAAACAGCACAAAAACTGTAACATTATGGAATAATCTGTCAACTGATGAGGAGGTAATAATTACAGTCAATCTTTGGGGTATTGATCGACTCCATCTACATTTTGATTATCATTCTGAATACAATTCATAGTCTGTTTTCAGCTTTTTGTTCAAAATGTTATTTCTTTATTTTTTTATGAACTTACCCACATTAAAGTGTTTAAAAAAAAAAAAGAATGCATGAAGCTAGAATAAAATGTTTTTGTTTACAAGCAGGTTCCCTGTTCTTTCTTTGGATATTTTGTACGTTCAGATATTCATATAACAAAATACATACAAATTAACACCTAAATAAGGACATAGTAGTATACTTAAGTATGATGTAAAGTTCACTTAAAGAAAATTTCTCAGCATACTTGCATTATAAAACTACTTAACTAGTTGTTTACTGAGACTATACTTCAAAGTGTACAAAGTATTTAATTAGTAAACTATTACTATACATACAAGTTCACTTTTAGTATAATTGCAGTACAAACTACAAACATAGAGGTAAACTAATTGTGTACTCAAAGTTTGCTACTGTTCTACTTAAAGTATTCTTAAAAAGTATACTTTTATATACTAGAAATTGGGCCAATTTAGTCCCAAGGAGTATTGAAACAGTACACTTACAAGTATACTACTAAAACACTGATATTTGTATACTTGCTACATAAAGTATACTTAAAAATATACTTGACCTTTACTTAAGTATACTTAGTAAAATAAACTTAAAGTATACTACTTTTTGGTAAAGGATACAGACACTTTGTGGGAGGAACATACTCAAATTCAAATAAAAAGATTCTAAAACACTTTCTTATTGAACACAATCAATCTGTCCTCCATAAACAAGAGGGCGATAGGGTTACCTTTAAAAGTCTGTGTTATTAAACATGGTGTTATTATTCAGGTAAGCAAGTTTCTATGAACATAAAAGCTGCATCCAAAATTGCACCAGAAATATACATATACACACAAACCGACCACCAAACGCAACTTTCAGGCAGCCTTCTCTTTTTTTTTTTTTTTTTTTAGCTCGACCATCACGGAATGGAACACACAGGATTGTGGGATATCAAAGGCAGCGAAGGATACATCTATGCTGCCTTCAAAATTAGATCAGAAGAAGGTACATCCGGAGACAGAAAATAAAGAAGAATTTGGATTTGAATGTGCCTTGACGCCTTCCTGCCTAGGAATGGAATCATTTTAAAGTTTTCGGACACAGCCATTGTCATTGCAATGCTTCACTACCATTCTCAACTCCTCTTCTATGGCCTCATAGGCTAGTTAAGTAACCATCTTTAGCACCCTTCAGAAGCCCGGCAAAAGCAGTAAAGTGCATCTGTGTACTTTTCACTTAATGTTTTATGAATAGTGTGAATTCAGACATATTATTCTTTTCACATGCTGTGTAGGGAATGGGTATGCATAGTCAGATTTAGAGATTGGTGTAAGCTAACTTGTTTCTCTTCAAACTGTTGCTTCTCCATGATAGTTGTTGACCTGGAAGACTAAAAGAACTGACTAAAAGATACATTTCAATGTTAAAATGCTAAAATACACCAGTTTAGACCTGTTTGCTTACTAACTGAAATCATTATTAGTGCAATTTCATAAAGATAAATCACATTTAAAAAGCTCTCCAAATGCTTCAGCCTGTAAAACCTTTATTTGAAAAAAGTGACATGGTTTCAGACACGGTCAGGGACGGACTGGCAATCGGGAATACCGGGAACAATCCCGAACGGCCGGTGGTCAAATTTTTTATTATTATTTTTTATTATTATTATTTATTTTATATGATACGCTACCGTACCGGCCTGTGGCCGGCCGCTCAGCTGCAGCGGAACGCAGCTGTGTGTCTGTCTCTGTGTGTGTGTGTGTGTGTGTGTGTGTGTGTGTGTGTGTGTGTGTGTGTGTGTGTGTGTGTGTGTGTGTGTGTGTGTGTGTGTGTGTGTGTGTTTCAAACTGGGCCAAACCAATACTTCCAATCTTAAGGGGGGATACGAGCGGCCCCTCCCAACTTGGACTGATCCTCGTATTTCCTGACATCCGATTGGCTCAAAGCCAGGCGCCGATCAAAGGAGTTTACTTGGTTAGGTTTGAGTTTGTGTGAATGCAACAGAGACAGGCGGTAAAAATGGTGAAACGAAGGAAAGAAGAGAAATAAATGGGTGGGGCCGAAAAAATAAGAATGCACAAGAGGCAGCTAAATGTGCCAAATTAACGGACCTTTTCCGCACTGAAAAGGGTGCCGTGGCAGGAGGTGCAGATGAGGAAGGACCCAGCAGCATGGATAGGACAGGTGCACGATTAGGCCGGCGAGCGGCGGCGACACGCTGGCTGGCTGACTGTGCGTGAGCGTGGCGTTTCTGTTGAGTGTAAGCTGCGTGGTGTTTGCGTAGCGTTTTCCATGTCTTTGCCTGGTCTTTGCACACCAGAAACGTGTCTGACGCAGCGCTGCTGCTAGGTGACATAATTGTCACGGTAGGGTTTAGATGAAACACAAAGAGAGGGTGGATCCAAGTGCAGGTAAGGGATTTATTTAAACGGAAGGGTAAATACAAAATAAACAGTCATGAGAGACAAACAAAAACCAAAAGAGGGAACCGGATGAAACGGGGAACTCAGAAGAACAAGAAGGTAGAGGAAGTCTCGGGGAACGAGAGCATGAGACACAAAGGGTAAGGACTCCATGATGACAACAGAGAAAGACAGCTCTATATAGGGAAACTAATGACAGAGTATTGTCAACACCTGTGCGATTCTAATTGGAGTGCAATTACTGTGAAGACACAACCAGACTAGCGGAATTAAAGTGCCTATGGTGAAGTGCCTAAGGGGAAGTGAGCTCACTAGGGAACACCCAGGAAACAAAGACTGGCAGCGTGACATTACCCCCTCCCCTACGGAGCAGCTACCAGATGCTCCACCTAAACCCAGGAAAACCCCAACAGAAAAAGAGGCAGGAGGGAGGTGGAACGGCGGCGGACCAGGGGGAGGGACGGAGGGACAGAAAACAGGGACAGGAGCAACCAGGAGAAATGGAAAGGTGCAACACAAAACAAGGAGTCCAGGAGGGAGGCGGACAGGTGGAGGCTCAGGGGGAGGGAAGGAGGGCCAGACTAAACTAAAAGGAACAGACAGAAACAGAACTCAAAAAACACAAAACATAAGTCCATGAAGGACATGTTGAGGCGTCCACCAGGACGGAGCCCTCCAGGGCGGAGCGGAAGACCACCACGGCCTTGTGGTCAAAGTCAAAGCCCTCCAGGGCGGAGCGGAAGACCACCACGTCTTTGTGGTCGAGGCCGGAGTCCACCAGGGCGGAGCAGAAGACCACCACGTCCTCATGGTCACCGCCAGGGTCCCCCAGAGCGGAGCGGACGACCACCACGTCCTCGTGGTCACCGCCAGAGTCCCCCAGGGCGGAGTGGACGACCACCACGTCCTCGTGGTCACCGCCCGAGTCCCCCAGGGTGGAGCGGACGACCACCACGTCCTCGTGGTCACCGCCAGAGTCCCCCAGGGCGGAGCAGAAGACCACCACGGCCTTGTGGTCACCGCCTCGGGAACTGTATCGGGCACCGCCTCGGGAACCGCCTCGGGCACCGCCTCGGGAACCGCCTCGGGCACCGCATCGGGCACCGCCTCGGGCACCGCCTCGGGCACCGCCTCGGGAACAGCCTCGGGCACCGCCTCGGGAACAGCCTCGGGCACCGCCTCGGGAACCGCCTCGGGCACCGCATCGGGCACAGCATCGGGTACCTCCTCGGGAACAGCCTCGGGAGCTGCATCGAGCACCGCCTCGGGAACAGCATCGGGCACCTCCTCGGGCACAGCATCGGGCACCGCCTCGGGCACAGCATCGGGCACCGCCTCGGGCACAGCATCGGGCACCGCCTCGGGAACAGCCTCGGGAACTGCATCGAGCACCGCCTCGGGAACTGCATCGAGCACCGCCTCGGGAACAGCCTCGGGAACTGCATCGGGCACCGCCTCGGGAACTGCATCGGGCACCGCCTCGGGAACTGCATCGGGCACCGCCTCGGGAACTGCATCGGGCACCGCCTCGGGAACTGCATCGGGCACCGCCTCGGGAACTGCATCGGGCACCGCCTCGGGAACTGCATCGGGCACCGCCTCGGGAACTGCATCGGGCACCGCCTCGGGAACTGCATCAGGCACCGCCTCGGGAACAGCCTCGGCCTCCGGAGCAGCAGCGGGCACCGCATCGGGAACGACCTCGGCCACCGCCCCGGCCTCCGGAACAGCAACGGGAACCGCATCGGGAACGGCCTCGGCCACCGCCTCGGCCTCCGGAACAGCAGCGGGCACCGCCTCGGCCTCCAGAACCGCAGCGGGCACCGCATCGGGAATAGCCTCAGCCACCGCCTCCGAAACAGCAGCGGGCACCGCATCGGGAATGGCCTCATGGATGGCAGCGGCCCGCTCGGGAACGTTCTCCGGGTCCTGAGGAACAGTAGCTGCCTGTCTCCTCCTCCGCCCTCTACGATGGAGAGTCGGTGGCGTTGAGTCGGCCATCTTGTGCTGTGGTGCTGGGCTGGCAGCCATCCTGGGCTGTGGCGCTAGGCTGGCGGCCATCTTGGGCTGTGGCGCTAGGCTGGCGGCCATCCTGGGCTGTGTCGCTAGGCTGGCGGCCATCTTGGGCTGTGGCGCTAGGCTGGCGGCCATCTTGGGCTGTGGCGCTAGGCTGGCAGCCACCTTGGGCTGTGGCGCTAGGCTGGCAGCCACCTTGGGCTGTGGCGCTAGGCTGGCGGCCATCTTGGGCTGTGGGGCTGAGTTGGCAGCAATCTTGTGCTGTGGGACTGAGCTGGCGGCCATCTTGTGCTGTGGCGCTGAGCTGGCGGCCATTTGGTGCCGCTGTACAGGACTGGCGGCCATCTGGTACCACGGCGCTGGCTCAGCCGATCTGCATTTCCCCTCTCCTCTCGGGACATCTTGGGGAAATGGCCGCCCCCATCCGAATCTCGGATCGATGGGAGGCCACAGTGGCGATCGCTGCCGGACCTCCTCTCGACCGCTTGCTCCGGAGCGACCTCCCCTGGTCCCCCGGAACACCACTAGGCGAGAGCCCTCAAAACCATTACGCTTGCTGGCTGATGAGTACATGGCAGCAGACATACCGCTGGATCCTTGATGATGGAGTCCTTCTGTCACGGTAGGGTTTAGATGAAACACAAAGAGAGGGTGGATCCAAGTGCAGGTAAGGGATTTATTTAAACGGAAGGGTAAATACAAAATAAACAGTCATGAGAGACAAACAAAAACCAAAAGAGGGAACCGGATGAAACGGGGAACTCAGAAGAACAAGAAGGTAGAGGAAGTCTCGGGGAACGAGAGCATGAGACACAAAGGGTAAGGACTCCATGATGACAACAGAGAAAGACAGCTCTATATAGGGAAACTAATGACAGAGTATTGTCAACACCTGTGCGATTCTAATTGGAGTGCAATTACTGTGAAGACACAACCAGACTAGCGGAATTAAAGTGCCTATGGTGAAGTGCCTAAGGGGAAGTGAGCTCACTAGGGAACACCCAGGAAACAAAGACTGGCAGCGTGACAATAATATGATAAGACTGGTAAAAAAAAAAAAAAAAAAAATAAGCCTCTGGTGATACATTTGTTTAAATTACATTTATATCTTCATTTATGTCAAAACCTAGAGACTCTTAAATATCAAAATGTAATTTATTAATATTTATTCGTGTCAAAATGACATAAACATCTTTTCCTATTCTATTTTGGCTGGAAACGCTTCCAACACGCTTGTCATACATTAAAAATACATAAATAGTCAGGGATGCATGACACAATAAAGCCCCAGACTTAAATAAAGCCCAAAGACTTATACCCCGAGGAGGAGCAGCAGCAGCAGGAAGAGAGAGGAGGAGGAGAAGAGAGGAATAGGAGCAGGAGAGAGGAGGAGAAGGAGCAGCAGGAGGAGAAGAGCAGGAAACAGACAGGTAGAGGGGCAGTGTGCAGGGCTGGGTATAGGCAATCATATTAGGCATATCAATCAATCATTTAAAGCTTTATTAAGAACACGCACACAAAAATAGAAAAATACAGCACAATGTTACATATTTACATAAAGGATAAAATGCCAATAGTTCCACATACTAGATAATAACCTGACTGAAGCACAGATTGAATTAGAAAATGTATTATTCTTTGTCATATTTATTACTCATGTTCTTCTCATGCATATGTTATGTAGCTGTACAATCAGTAAGCAGAGACAGGGTCCAGCAGAGGGGAAGCTGAGGCAGGGAGAGTTGAAAGTGAGTACACACACACACACACACACACACACACACACACACACAATCTCTATTGTATGGGACTGCATTGTAGTTTTTGAGTATGAGTGGGTGTGAGTTGTAACTATTTTATCACTCCGACTGACTGTACACATGACATGCTGGTAGTTCGCAGTATACTGTGTGACTTATGTGTTTGAGATTAGGTTTTGCTGACCTGGTTGTGTTCAGTGCAGTGGACTTGCTTATACAACCTGAGGAGGCAGGTGTTATCCTAAAGTTTCTTGAAGGTCTTCAGCGTAATCTGATTGTCTTTATACCATAAAAACACTATTAGAATTAAAATAACTGCAAAAAATCCTGCTCATGCACCAAGGGCACTCGCGTAAAAGGCCTCTGCGTCTTAAAGTCCCGGGCTGAATTTCAGTCCCAGTACATCCCTGGACACGGTGACACACAAACCATAACTCCTTCCCTACATATTATGACCTTCAGATATTTTTCTACTGAGTTATCCAAACTGAAGGTTTGACCGGGACAGGAAGTGGCAATGACGTTGTTAGGATGCGTGGGCCGCAGACCCTTACATCACTGGCGTAATATTTATCCCACTCTTCTCTTGAAATCACAGCGACGCAGAGAGCCAGAAGAATGCAAACACTCAGGAAATGGCATCTGTGAGGAGGAGGAGGAGAAGGAGGGCCTGCTGTGCTCCATCGTCCTTAAAAGGAAGCAGCACTCCATTCCCAAACACAGAGCTCCGGATCCTGTGTTGTGAAATGTGACACCCTCACAGTCTGTGCTCCACAAGACACAACTCCACTTTACCTTTTCCAGACTGAATCCAGAGTGTTTTCAAGAAACTAGTTGAAGGGCTAGTTAAGAGCAAAAGATTGAACTAAATCTAAATGAAGTTGTATGTAATAAGATGTATTGTTTTTGTACTTTCAAAGAATACAGATGTGGCTATAGTTTTATTTTAATTTAAATTTAATGTTAGCTTTGCTAAGCTAGCAACACAATACTAAAATTACTACAAAATAGCACAGAGCATAAACAAATATTGGGTAAAATAGCTCAATACTATATTCTTGAATGACAAACATCATTTTTATGTGGGTTTTTGTCAGTAGGGAAGATCTAATACTTTTTAACAACTTCTAACACCAAGTATGAGCAATAATAATGCTCTCTCTCTCTCTCTCTCTCTCTCTCTCTCTCTCTATACATACATACATACATATATATATATATATATATATATATATATATAAACAGTATATATAGGCAACATTTAAATATATTTATATAAAATCTAAATGTAAATGTTGCCTTGCCAACTACTAAGTTAAAGGACCAAAATTACAAAAACTTAAACTGAAATAAAAACAAAACAAATCTAAATAGAAATAATAAAAAACAGAAGATATAAAAATAAAAGCTAATTAAAATATATATAATATTACATAAATAATACTAAAATAAGACTAATACAAAAACAAGACTGATGACCGAGAGAGGTACTTTAACTCTGGATTCAAATTATTTGTAAAAGTAGAATAGATGTAGAGTATGAAAATGTTGAATACATTTTGAGTTTCAGGTCACTGCGTGTACAGATTCGAGACTCAGACACTGTGCCTGTGACGGCCAGATAAAGGTGCATTGTGTTTTGTTTCATTTACTGTGTGGTCCCAACACACACAGCTGTGGCCACATAACAGAATGGTTCCTTTAGTTCTACTTGTTGTTGAAATTAAGTGTAGATGCGTGACTTGTTACCATCATACCCAGACCACCACGACAGAGTCTAATCAGATTCACCACAACTCCCAACATGCCTAAATGTGTGACACAATATACGGCCAGATATAGAGACCAACTCATGGGAAGCATTCCGGGAATTCATTTAGAAACTTTAAGTCACAGAATCAAAGGGGGCAATGAACAAAAAAAAAAAAAAAAGAGAACTAGAGATTAAAATCAGACCAACATCAGCACAAAAATCCCAACTCATGATGTAAAATGACTGATTAAGAAATGCTGTATAAAGTAGAAAATATGTGGTTGAAGTTATTTATACTATTTGCAAACATTTAAAACCATCATACTGGAGGGGGGAGGGGGGTCAGTATGTCACTGGATTATTTGTAAATCGCTTTGGATAAAAGCATCTGCAAAATTAATAGATGTAGATGTAAATTTGAACCAGTGGCACTCTAATTAGTTTTAGATTATGGGCTAAAGGTGGGAAAGTTGTGGCACTTCCACATGGAAAAGACCAAGCTCCTGAATATTAATTCGTTTAAGATTATCTTTTCAGATTTTTTGAGACATTAATTAATAAAATAAATTGCCATGTGCAGCTGTTTGACCTTTTAATGTTTCATAATGACTGATGGCTCTGAGACGCATTATCAAGTTTGCCCATAGGCATAGTCTATACATATCATCATCATTTTAGTATCATTGATACACTATTATACACTATTTATTTATATTTCAAGTTAGCTTTAAATATATTTTCAGCTTTCATTTTAATTTTATTTTTAGCTTTAGTCATTTTGTTATGTGCATTTGTAATTCATTTATTATATTTTTATTTTCTTATTGTCATTCCATCTTTAGAAAATTTCTATTTAGCTTAATTTTGTTTTTCAGATTCAGTTTTAGTCATTTGCCATTGCAACATTTTAAATTGTTATTTAAATTAAATTACAAATTTCAAGCTACTGTAATATATTCTATTTCCGCTTCTTTTCAGTTACTCAAAACTATTTTTAATACTAAATTAAAAAAAAAACTAAATTTTAAAGTTTTAGTTTTGGTTAACGTTTGGTAACACTCATATATTCTTTCTGCTCATGAGGTGTTTTTTGAACATGTCATAAATTTCATTCAATAACTTCATTCTGACTTCTAAAATGTGCAAACCAAAATGTAAAATTGGAAATATCATAAACTCATGATCCCAAATGACCAAGCAAAGTCATATTACCCATAGACAAACTCCGATATCTACTTTAGAACTGCCTTAGGACAACGGAAAAAATAAAGCATATTAGAGATGTGATTTAAATACAAGCCATCAGATGCTTTCATTTTAATATCAGATGACTAAATTTAGTTGAGCAAGTGCCAATGATTTGAACACACTAACAATTCCCTCAAACAACTGATGAAACCCGTTGAAACAACCACATCTCCTTTTTATACAAAGAGATACTTTAACTAAATCTGTGAAGGAGGGGAGAGCTTGGAGGCATAGCGTATGTGCATAGACCATTCTTTCAGTGTGCCTTTTCAAAGAAAAAGGAAGGAGGTTGTGGACCTTGAAATCTTTATTTCTCTGTTTTAGAATTAATCATGTTTATTGAATTTGCCGGTAGACATTCATTCACACAGCACAAAGCAAACATCTGAAACGGAAGCATGCAAACTGAGGCAGCGTGTGTTGTACCACGATGTGACAGGATTTGATTGTCAAATTATATTAGTTATAAGTTATATTAATAGCCAAATCAGTTGAATTTTTTGGTCAAGCTGAAGTAAATGCATAGGCCAGGTTCATCGACCGGACCGATTTCCTCCAAGATATGGTCCACAGAGCCACGGGTTTGTGCAAAGCAATGACGTTCAACCCACAGGAAAAAGAGTGGACGAATGTCTCCTTGTGTTCAAATGACATAGTAACACATGTAATTTCCAACTCCTCTTCAAAACCAAAGTAATACCTTTCAAAGTCAGGCTAGCCATAGCTTTTAGCCTTCATGTTGCTGCATAATGTGCACAGTCCCTTTCTCATCAGCTACAGAGTTCCTGAAGTTTGTTTGAACATCAAGCATAAGGTTCAAACCGCAGCATAGGAAATGCAGCAAACCTGCGGCTGGTTGTCAGAGATGGGATATTAATACTAAAGATTGAAACTTTCAGAGATAATAAGGTTGTTGTAGAGGCCAAGCGTTCTATCCAGCCTTTCATTGAGGAAATTATAGTTTATTCAAGTATATTTAAAGAGTGATTACTGTACTGGATTACACCAAAATGATGTGGGCCACATGTGTGCGCATTTGCCATGTTATCTCATCTGCCACACTTCCACGTTTGTGGAATAAGTGTAGGATAAGTGTAGGATGACGGCTCCATCTGAGGAGAGCTCCTTCTCCATGCCTGTCGGAGTTTAAATATTCTGTCTCCACTTACACAGATTACAGATGGATTAATCCACAGATTTGCCGGGCACCAGACCAGCAGGGGCCC
This sequence comes from Carassius auratus, assembly GCF_003368295.1. Classification (NCBI taxonomy): domain Eukaryota; kingdom Metazoa; phylum Chordata; class Actinopteri; order Cypriniformes; family Cyprinidae; genus Carassius; species Carassius auratus. The sequence goes on along the minus strand of NW_020524862.1, from coordinate 74,275 downwards.
CGATGAGCTGCAGTGCCTTTATATTTACTAGACCTGTAGTAATAAAAATATGGCTGCATATGAAATTGCATAGGCCCTGTCCTAAATGGCACACTCCGTTCTCAAGGATACCTGGGTAGATAAAGTGTGCGGAGCCTGCATCTATGCGGGCTTCGCGGAAGACCACTTCAAGGGTACAAAGGGGGCACTGCTGAGCACACTTCAGAGTGTTAAAATGCTGAATGGGACGGCCTACCGATTCGTAGACTCATCGAGCATGCACAAGTTAGGTCCACGAGACTGAAAGTCCACATGAAGTCCGCCATTGGGGGTATACTCTCTAAATAGGTATTTCTTTTCAACACGTAATTACTTGTAGACAGTTCTCAGACAGTTTTTATTTATTTCTTTTTCTGAAACGAAGAAAAAAAAAATCAGCAATGATGCATTAAGTTGCTCAGAAATAAGAGGAAAGACCTTTGCATTGTTATGAAAAAAAAACAATTTCAATAAATGTTGAAATTTCTGTTCATCAAGGAATCCTAAAACAATTGTATCCACAAAAATGTCAAGCAGCACAACTGGTTTTAAAATCGATGATAATAAGTATTGTTTATTGTTTACCAAATCAGCATATTAGAATGATTTCTGAAGGATCATGTGACTCTGAATTGAAAATACTTTTGCTATCACAGGAATAAATTCATTTCTATGTACAAAACAGTTATTTTAAATTCGAATAATATTTCACAATGTTTATGTTTTTACTGCATTTTTTATCAAATACATGCAGTATTGGTCATCATAAGAGATTTCCTTCAAAAATATTTTAAAATGTTACTGACCCCAAACTTAAATTGTAGTGTCACTAAACAGACACCTTTGCCTGTCACAGTGCATCGCATTGGACAAATATCTTGAGGGTTACATTTGCAACACTGTAAGAAAGTTAATGCCCCATTTAAATGCACCTTCTGTTCACTTCTGTTGCGCTCCTTCTGTTTTGAAAGCAAGAACACGTCCTCTGATGGGCCCCATCCGTACCCAGAGCATGCCAACATCATAATCTGTCCCTGATCCACACATGTTGCCTTACGCTAAAATATCCAAGTGCTACAAAAAACGCTCATTCTTATGTTCTCAACAGCTACTGTATCCACAGAAAGAACTCCCTTGAGTCCACGCATTGAACCTTAAAGGTACGCAACCTTTGACAGAGACTGAACAACAATTCCAAGAGCCTCTTGGCAACAGCGGTGACAGTCGAGTGGGATGTGGTGATTAATGGAGAACGTGAATAACTAAAGAGAATAAGTACCTTTCCAGCCAAGAGCAATCTTGGCACGCTGAGAATACGTGGGCTTTGTTTGGATTAAATGTGGAGTGCAGAGAGTTTTTGGGAATTCTGGGTGATGACAAACTCTTGACTGTAAAGTATCCAAGGGGCTCTCAAAACAAAACCTACACATTTCATTAGCTTTGATTCAAGGGTGTAATGTTTCTCAGCAAATTGCCCATAGCAGAAATGGTTTCTTCGATTCAAATGAAGGGTAAGTTTAGAGATAATGTCACTTTTGTTCGATTTTAATTTTTGTTACACTTCTCTACAATCTGTCCTCGGACACTTTAGCAGACAAGCCTAATAATCCATGACACAAAAGAATGAAATATTTACACTTGTAGAGGAGTAATGCGATGCAATTATGGCCAGAATTGTGTAAGTTAAATCCAGACCTTTCATGTCTGTCCTACACAATCCTTTTATCGTTTTACAAGCGTTTTGTTCAAAGGTGCTTCCTTAGAGAAGAGTATCCCAGTACCATATGCAAGTGATTCCCACTTGGCAAATGAAAGGCCATTTCGCTCCAACAATGTGTTGTAAAATCTAAAGCTCTTAACCACAGTCTATCGTTTACTGGATCTACAAAGCTTCCCTCTGTCCTGATGGGGTGTGAACACTTGCCACAGTGAAACCCGCTCCTTTTTTGCACTTGAGATGCTCTCTGCTTCTCCACTGGATTTTGGTCAAATGTGTGACAATGAGATTAAGTGGTAGATTTATGGCCAGCGAGAAAAGACACTTCACGTTAATGAGGTCATTAGTAACTCCAAGGTTCATTCAGAATTTCAGCAGATCTCTACTTCAAGATTAAATTATGACCTTACAAAAATATGATAATGATAAAAGCTAATTGAATCTACATCTTGCACTGGGGAAACAGTGCTGACTTGGCATGCAACCAATAAAATGACAATTATTTTCACTTACTAACACAGACAACTCATCTCATACAAGCTAATGAGACCACTCAGTGACAGATTCACCTTCTGACATTTATAAGTCCCCGGCAGAACCGTGGGATACCAAGTGATTCACAGTGACAGATTTTCCGCGAGGTGACATTTTTTTAATCAAAACTTTCTGCTGACTGGCAGAATGACTCGATCGCCTAGTACATACTTGACAGTGGCCTTCACTTCAGATTTTGTCATAACCCGAGTTAGGCTACAGAAAAACAGTAAGGAGCCTTACAGCAGAGAATACAGCCTAGTGAAAGATGATGTTTGCTCAGGGTACCTTTGAGAACATCCCGTTCAGATTTATTACTACAAAGAGCCTCAGTTCACTAAACAGGAGTCCTAAAAGACCATCTGGGTATATATTTAATCAAATGTGACTCAGAGCACCCTGTGTTTTTCATCAGTCTAAATGTCACGCCAGACCATGTAAATGATCTTTTCTGGGGTGAGTGTCTGATCTCCTATCAGTGGTCTTTTGTTAAATGGCAGTGTTGACATGGCTGTGAGCTGACCTCGGTGAAGCCGAAAGCACAGAAGCACATGCAACGCAGGTATAGAGCTCCAGATGACCTCCAGCTTTTACTACTGACACTCAGTAGAGATGAAAGCCTCCTGAGGGCTTGAAGAGAGAAGGGGTAATAACAGGGCCCTCTGATATCTGATCACAAAGGACAGTTACACTCTGGCCCCTTCTGCCTTTCATTTCTGTCTCTTTCGTCTTCTTTTCTCACACTTCACTCTGTAGAAATGAGGGCCATACCAATGGAGCGCTGCACAACGGCTTGAAAAAGAATGCATATGATGTTAAAGGAACACTTAGCAGACTTATGTAGTGTGGTTTCAATGTGCCCTCAGATGTTCATGTGTGTAAATAAGTCATTTAATGTATTTTTACACTTCTACAACAGTGCCATCTATAGGCAGCTATAAGTATTGCAATACTGACGTTCTTATTTCACTGATGTTTATTTTACAGTACATTGCTGATGCTTATATTTTAATGCTACATACATGAATATCTCAGATCACACAGGTTTTTGAAGAGATGCGCTATTCTAATTGATCACTACTGCATGACGGAACATTTTAAGACCAAAAAATCCAATTGTAGGAGGGATCAGAATGATAAAAAGGGATCTTTTGCAATCGTATTCACACCTTAGTTCACACAAAAGAATAGCAGAGTTCACACCACAGTTACGACAATAAAAGTGCAGATGAAGGATATTGTTCAAATTCAGAATCTTTTTTGCTTCGTTAATGATTAAAATGTTAATGATTGACAACCAATCAGAATCCATCCTGCTTTTGAATAGCTCGAGACTTTAAAGCGGTAGTGCATAGTTATATAAAGTTGGTGTGGACGCTGATATAGTAATTGTAATCTTTTATCAGTCTTGGTGTGCGTGGGTCGTAAATTACTCACCTTTATGTCTTCCCAAACTTTGTTCATCTTTGGAACAAAAATTAAGATCTGACCCTGTATAGAGAGCAATGCAACTGACACGTTCAAGGCCCAGAAATGTAGTAAGGACATTGTTAAAATAGTCCATGTGATATAAGTGGTTCAACCTTAATTTTATGAAGCTATGAGAATACTTTTGTGTTTAAAAAAAAAAATAATAATAAATGAAAACTTTGATAAAAATGTATTATCTTCCGTGTCAGTCTTCGCCTATCTATCAAACACCCACACATAAAACTACTGGTAGCGTGGATTCTTAGTGAAAGACTGGATTTTGCTTGTGAATTTTTGCTGAGCAATGGTAAATGTGACAGCACCTTTGTTTGTTACACTTTTTATTTTTTACATGTTTCACTCTTTTCCATGTAAATTTTAAGCAATACTTCTATCACTGCTCAAAACATATTGATAGAAAACAGACATGCTTGTTAAACCATGTGCATAGTGTTTTTTTCTCTGGTCGGGGCCCCGTTTGGTGCCTCTGAACGTCCCAGGACACACTAACTCTACCCAGCTGGGATGGAGACCAAGAGGCTGGGGTGCCCCCTCTGCTGCACTTCAAAGAGCCATGCTGGGTCTAAGTGACATATCTTTCCTTGCATCTCTTGCATCTTACCACAGACTGCATATATGAAGGCCTGAGAGATGCTGTGTAAATAGTTCTGGTTACTGAGGTGGGCTGTCATCCGGAAGGCTGTGGGTTTAAATCGCCTTTCTATGAAGGTGGTGTGTATGTTTAATATACAGTATGTGAATTTTTTCATAGGGCTTTCCATGTGTAAAAAAGGAAGTCTAAAATTTTACCCAGAATATTGAAGACAAGAATGGTGTTTGTGCAGACAAACTTTACTTGTTGAAGACAGGACAAAAATAAACATCTGCACTAAAAATTTAAAGACAAGTTGCCTTTTGCGACAGTCGGCAAAAATTTGTTTGTATTTCTTTTTGGGGACATTCTAAATCACTTAACGTGAAAAACACTTAAAGGGGTCATATGATGCGATTTCAATTTTCCTTTCTCTTTGGAGTGTTACAAGCTCTTGGTGCATAAAGAAGATCTGTAAAGTTGCGACTAAAGTCTCAAATCCAAATCTTATTAAAATTAATAAGATAAACTGTTATTCTGCCTTCATACAGATACAGGCACAAAGGAATTCTTATACCTATTAAGTTTGCACATTATGTACATTATGAGGAAAATAATGTGTTTTTTGAACCTTAAAACACATAAAAACATTTCATAACACCAAATACACAAAATAATGTTCTTTTTCGCAACAATATATGACCCATTTAAAGTAACTTAATGCATTAAAACAGTGTTTTTAAAAATACCAAACTCAATAAACATTATTTATAAACCATACTATATGCAGACAAGCAGATATAAGCCCATAATAAAAAAAGCAATGCGTTAAATTACGTGCTAACATTTTCCTCAATTATGGAAGCAAAATGCTTAACGTAGCTAAATGCATTAAAATATTGTTTTTTAAAGTACCAAACTCACAACACATTATTTATTAATAATGTTTATTGAGTTTGGTATTCTTAAAAACACTGATTTAATGCACGAAGCCATGGTAATTATTTTCCTTATAGCAGCTTTATAAGGGAGGAAAATGCTTAAAGCATAATTAAACATGTTGTGTTCATATTATGGCCTTATACATCTGTCTGCACATAGTACATGATTTATCAATAATGTTTATTGCACTTTTTAAAAACTCAATTTTTAAGGCATAATTAAATGTGTTGCATTGGTGTTATGGGCTCGATCCTGCTTGTCTGTGCATAGTATGATTTATAAAAAATTTTTATTGATTTTGGTATTTTTAAAACACTGTTTTAATGCATTAAGCCACGTTAAGCTTTTTTCACACTAAGCTCTTCACGTAAATCCCTGATAGCACACATAGCCTACTTCATGGAGACAACTATCTGCATTTTTTAGAGTGTTTGCTCATCTGCAATACATCTATAGGAGGTTTCCTAACAGACGTTTATTAGATGTCTTTAAGATGTTTACGGTTTAGAATGTATGTAAAACTGACATCTTAAAGACATCTGTCAGATGTTTGTACACAGCAGATGTTTTCCAGATCAAGCTATCTTTAACAGACATCTTGTTTTACTTAACAGATGTACGTGTGCTATATGGGTATAATGCCCCCATTTTTGTCAGATATCGTTCAGCTAGAGTGTGCGCCGGCACAAACTACGAACAGCATGAGTCATGATGTTTGATTTGTGAACAAATTACTTTATTGAACAGGTTCCCTCATTGAACCACAAGTCATTTTTTATGGTTATGTCTAATTTGAAATGAATGGGAACTGTAACAATAATGTAAATTCAAGTTTGTGTGTGTTAAATTAGTGAGAATATAATAATTTTGGTCAGTGCTTATAGAAGTTCAGTTGTAATCTTTATACAATGAATAGATATTGTTTGAGAGTAAGAATGCAAGGTTTTTTCCCCCTCACCTGCCAACTCTATCTGCATTGTCCATGCAGCTGGGGTGAAGAACAATTCCCACACAGATTACAACCTGACATCTCCGGACACTCAAAACCATCACTAACGTCTGAGTGTGTGTGTCCTGAGGGACTTCTTAGCACTTTAACATGACTCAGCCTGCCCTATTAGTGTAGTACAACAAAGGATGCTCTTCAGTGCATTTCTTGTGTAGCTCACACAACTCCTGTCAGCCATCAAAGCTGAGAAACGAGTGACTCAAACACACGCAGACCATCTGGAAACCCAGAACTTCACAGGCCCATTGACCTCAGATCTGGATTTTTCACACCGTTCTACAATAACAGAGTTCCTTTCTTCAACTGTCAGTCATACAAAACCATTATACAAGACTATTATACAATAAAGTGGGAACCAAAAGTTTGAAACCACTTGAAATGCATCTATTCTGCATTTGTTTTTCTAAATGATAAAAAGGTTAATTGTTCTTTCTGTTCTCTCTCTTTTCTTCACCCAAAAAAATACTTCTATTCAGCAAGGAGTATTGAATTAATCAAAAGTGTCAGTATTGCTAATAATTAAAAAAGAAAATCACCATATTAGAATAATGAAGGACGATGTGAAAATTCAGCTTTGCCATCACTATATTACATTTTAAATACTTTAAATACATTACTGACCCCAAACGTTTGAGCTGTAGTGTATATATTCTGTACTGCTTGTTTCACACCATGTTTCAGCTGATATAATTTCCGCATGGTTGGCAAAACACCTGAGAAGCATTTTCCTAGTGCTAGAATAGGCTCTATGACAATGTCAGGCTCAATTCTGTCTACTAAGACTTCTTGGGCGCAGACTCTCTCTCTTTCGGTGTCCACTTCCACAGGAAATGGCTCCCAGCCCAAATCAAATTATGCTGACTAGCATGTCCATATCTCTGATGTGAGAGGAAAGGAAAGAGGTCATTCTGCCTGCGGGGGCCAAAATGCCAAAAGCATTTATTCAGCAGTAGGATGCGCCCTGTCTTGTGTTTATGTCCTTTTATGTTACCTCAAACAACTCGACGTGTGACACAGGGGGACGTTTCTCACGAAATCTGCATATTTTTATCTTCAGCAAAGCCACTTCCTGGCATAGACTCTGCACACTTCTCTCACGTCTTCAGAGCAATGCTAGAGTGATTCACGGTCAATGGCTTCATCACAATGTGAAAATGACATGTAATGTTACACTAAGAGATGTCACGTTAAACGAATCACTCAAATAGGCACCTTAGAGGCACTTTTTCACAAACGAGACATCAAAATCAAATCAGATCAGTACATCTGGATTGCTCAAGGAGCATTTTAATGAGATATATCACATAGCGGTTCAAATGTTTGGAATAATTCAAATTTTGTGATGTTTTTGAAATAAGTCTTTTACACTCACAATGGGTGCATTTATTTGATCAAAGAATACAATAAAAACAGTTATACTGTGAAATATTTTGATAATTTTTAATAATAATAATACATTTTAAATATATTTTAAAATGTTATTTATTCCTTTTATGGCGAGGCTGAATTATCATCAACCATTACTCCATCTTCAGTGTCACATGACCCTTCATAAATCGTTATTTTTGGTGGCTCAGTTATTAATAATTGTTCTTCTAATTATCAATGTTGAAAACAGTTGCTGCCAAATATTTTTGTGGAAATATTTTTTTTCATTAATCTTTGATAAATACAAATTTCAACAGAACAGCATTTAGTTGAAATAGTAATCTTACAAAATATAATTCATGTCTTTATTGTTACTTTTAATCAGTTTGATGTGTCTTTGTTAAAAGTATTCATTTTTTTTATATTATCCAAAACCTTTAGACAAAAAAATAAAATACTAATAATAATAAGAAAAGAAGCAGACTCTATTTTCAACAATGATAATAATAATAAAATAAATAAATAAATAAGCTTCTTGAGCACTAAATCACCGTATTAAAAATGATTTCTGAAGGATCATGTGACATTAAAGACTGGCGTCATGGATGCTGAAAATTCATTAAAAATACAGTAAATATATTAAAATAGAAAACAGTTGTTTTAAATTGAAATAATATTTCACAATATTATTGTTTTACTATATTTTGATCAAACAAAATGATCAATTATAAATCATTTTAAAATATGTATATTCTATTTATAATATAAAATATTTTATATGATTATATATGATATTATAATATAATCATGTAATTATTATCCTTATATAGGCTGTGTTACACATGTCTGTGCTTCTTACTCACAGGATGCATACATGAATTTGCATGTAAACACTAGTATTACATAAATGCAGGATCGAATTATCATCCTTTAAAGACAGCAGGACTTTTTGATCAATGAACACACATTAGGTCAACACAATTGTTGTCCCTCTCATCGTCTTTCATTTACGCTCTTACAATTCATCATCATTAGAAATGGGATATGATACTGTGCTGAGTCCTCTTCGACGTAGCCCTTTTGTGTTGACCCAACGTAATGGCTTCCTGTTGGTTAACATAAATCTAAGTAAAGATAATGACTCTGATCAATGGGATTGTTTGAGAAAGGCCTAATCAAATCGCTCTGATGCAGTGCTTCCTCTGCAGGAGATCTGATGCTAAACACATTATCTCCCCATTTCCATCAGGCCAGAGGCTCTCCCTGCCACACACTGTCTGCCAGACGATCCGTCTCTATTGGAGGGCAGAGAGAGAGAGAGAGATTTGAGAGATCTGGTCGTTTCATTCCGTCTGATCTAAATGTCACAAGCCTGATCTTCTGTCCTTGATGCATCAGGATCAGGACCACATATGCAACAGAGTCTGAGTTCTAGAACTGGAATGATTCAAGATTCAAGAGTAATTTTGTACAGATACACTCTGGGTTGGTTCATCACAGATGGAATGTGAAAAATATATGAAGACGTGTTTGATCTTTCTTATATCGTTTGAATGTTTTTAAACTCTACAGTTAGCATTTCAGCTTTTACATATAAATCTATGTCATCTCCATGGACGACAGAGTAGAAGATAAAGTAAACTACCGCCACCTGCTGGACTTACAACATTACTGCAAAGACCTTTTTAAATATCTACTTTAAAGTGTTAGTTCACCCAATAATCAAAATTATGTCATTAATAACTCACCCTCATGTCGTTCCAAAGGTAAGAAAAACATCATCAAAGTAGTCCATGTGACATCACAGGGTCAATTAGAATATTCTGAAGCATCGAAAATACAATTTGGTCCAAAAATAGCAAAAACTACGACTTTATTCAGCATTGTCTTCTCTTTTTTTGTCAGTTGAGTCCCAGTGAACTACATAATTGACATGACATTTTTTTTACTTTTTAATTGTTTTGTTCAATTTTTTTTTTTTTAATTATTATTGACTTAAATTGTTTATGATTATTTATTCTTTAACAACTAAACATAGATGTAATGATTTAGAAAAGCGTATTTCTCATATATTGTAATTTTACACATTTTATTATCATTTATGGCAAATAAAAATTTCTATGTATGTATTTTTATTTGTCTCAAGCTACTGCCTGAATTTCCATAGAAACCCTTACAAATCAGCAAACCAGCCTGCCTTAAAACATTCAATCTTTTGACCCTATACTCCAGTACTGCATCAAATTAATTACAATATCTTGTCCAAATAACTAGTGAATGTAAACTCATAAGTGCCATTATTAAAAAAAATGTATGAGAGTCTAGTCCTGCAAAAGTGGCTGTGGCATTCCACAACACCACTGATCTGTTTGATTGCATCAGTACATAGGAAATATATTACTCATATTTTAGGCACAATATTACCAGTTACTATTCAAGCAACACACTGTGTGGTGTTTTATTTCTGTATGAATCAGTGATTCGAATAAATTGGTTGAATGAATCGGTCAATATTGAATACTTCCCCTTTAATATTCGAAAAAAACAGCAAACGAGTATGTCTAAATTCATACTATTCAAAGATCAGTGGGCAAACAAATAAAAACAAATGAGATGAAACATTCAAGAGAACTGGAGAGCAAAATAGTGTGTTCATGAACATCATGGTTTTGTGTAACAGCAGTAGTGACCAAAAATGTGTATTTGGTTTTGATTTTGTAGTTTTCTTGCCATTTATGGAAATGATGGTGGAATTTTTTTTTTTTTTAATCCATATAGGCACACTTCAGAATCTCTGAATCTCTCATCTGGGTACTTTTTGCCTCCTGTTATATGAGAACTAATAATCCGAACACACGTCATTTGAAAATATTGTTTTGGCCTATAAGCTACTGTAGTAAAGAAGCATATAATTTCAGATGAAGCCATAGTCACTTACTAACAAAGTAATGCTGATCAACCATTCATATTCAAGTATCAGAACTAACTTTTATTCAAATATTATTTTAGCATATATCTTCTTTAATTCATTCATTTAGAAAGAGTTTACACAAAATGCAACAAAAAAAAAACACCTTTCAAACATTCTGTGCACTTTGTGTAGATAATGATTGAAAAGCAACATTATGTTCCTGCTTCATAAGTGACAGATCTTCACACTAGTCGGAGGGATGGAGGCCTACCAGTAAGTGAAGAGGGACTGTGTCTACTTCAGTGGCTCTGAAGCTTGTTAGTGTGAGATAAACGGGACCGCCAGCGGAGCAGCAAGAGAGACACACACACAGAGAATCTCCATTTCAAACCTCTTTGCCCACTAGCTCTCCCCTATCGTCTCCCCTGCCATAAATGCCAGCTGCCCCCTGCTGTAAGTGATGGTTTATCTGCACAAGACCCAATACAGTCATTAACTAGAACTACGGCATCACATGAATCCAATCGCACACTGGAGGACCAAATCTCACAGCCCAAATGCTAAATTAGACTGCTTTCACAGCATGGACAATTATTGTGTAATCCCTCTTTTTATGTTAATAATCAGCGCAACCCCCAGTGTGTCTTTCCAGCTTGACCCATCCAGAAACACATTAACCTAAACGAGAGGGCCGCCTGGTAGGAAGGCCCATCAGAGCCCTTAGTACAGAAAATCATTCTTCCAAAATCATCTGAAACACATTCACCTTGCATTCTAGCAATCTTATCCAATTTATTTTTGACATAAGCCTGGGTGCAACCCTTTGTAACTTGTGCAAGTCTTTCAGTGTCCACTTATTTCACCTGTACAGAAAGTATTTTATGCTATTTGATATTCCATCCTGGTTATTGCTATCATCATATTAACATATCATTATGATAATCATAAACTCTTTGTAGGGTAAATAGTTTTACCGTTTACTGCACTTTGTAATTCTTGTTTATTTACCTAGCGCTATACAGTATGAATTGGAAGTCTCACACATTCAAAGGAAATAGCTCAGTTCTGAGGTCCAAATAAGGTGGATAAGAGCCATGAAAAGAGTTCTGTAACTTTGATGAAGCACATCGCACATCTCAAGCTCCACTGGATTGATACTGACTGTACTACTGTACTCTGTGTCTCTCTCTCTCTCTCTCAACAGTATGACAGCTCTACCCTACAGCACTAACCTAGAAATCGCCAGCCAGCCAATCACAATCAAGCATGGACGGACTTTAGCTAAATCAGCCAAATGGTCTTACACTCCTTCAGTTCATGCATCTTTTTCAATCTCTATTTTCTTATGTGACCTTGAATCCAGATCATTTTTTTTGTATTACAGTACATTTGTTTGCTTTTTATTTATTATCATAATTTAATAATCATCATTTTTGAATTGTGATACACATACATTTGGATTTGGATATTTAAAATTCATATTTTTCTGTGAACAAGCCTTTCTACATGATCGGTTTCATTTTGATTGGAACAAAATCTATCTTATAGATAAAGTAGAATTGGCCTGGAACTATGTTTATGATGGTTTTCTTAGGATCATAGAATTCAGAGTTAAAGGCCGAAATAATCCCTGGTTTTCTCCTGAGATTTCATGTCTTCTCAAGGATAGGAATGCTGCCTGGTCAAAGGCCAGGAAATCAAAGAGCGATTCGGACTGGGTTTATTTTCGGCAATTGAGAAACAGACTTACATCTCTTATTAAAAAGACAAAATCTGAGTATTTCGTTAATGAAACTACAAAAAATCTAAATAATCCAAACAAGTTCTGGAAAATTATTAAAGTCTATTTTGGAAATATTTGCTGTAGTGAACTAGCCCCTCATGTTATGACTGATTCAGGCAAGGTGACTGACAAACAATGTTAGCTTGCTTTAATGAGCACTTTATTTCTTCAGGATCCTTATGTCCTGCTTCTTCTGGTTCCTTTGTAAAGGAGAACCCCTCTGACCCATGTTTACCTTTAGAAAAACTATTTTATATTTCTCCTTTATCAATTATGAAAGTCCAAAAAGCCCTTCAGGAATTAGACACAAAAAAGTCTGCTGGTCCTGATAATTTAGATCCCTTCTTCCTTAAGCTAGCAGCTGACTTCATCGCAGAGCCTTTATCTTATATTTTTAACTTAACAATTGTCGAAAACGTCATCCCTAAAGTATGGAATTCAGCCCATGTTACACCATTACTAAAAGGGGGAGATCCATCTATTTTGAATAACTATAGGCCTATTTCTAAGCTGTGTATTTTAGCTAAACTCCTTGAGCACCTGGTTGGTGAGCATTTAAATATAAATGATATCTTATCACCTTTTTCAATCAGGGTTTAGGAAACAACTGTCACAGTGTCTGGGTTGTGTTCCCTGGGTTTCCACTAGGTGTCCTCCTTTTCCACAGTGTCTGTCACCTTATCACTTCCTGTTCCCTTATTTGGTCACCTTCCTCCTTGTTTTAGTTAATTGATTGTTCCCCACCTGTCTCCAGTTCCCTCATCATCCTTCTGTGTATTTAATGTGCTGCGTTGTTCAGAAATTTTTCAATGGTTTTGATACAGTTGATCATGGCAATTTTGTGAACAGTCTAGTGAGCATTGTCTTGTCTAAGCATTCGGTAGATTGGTTTGCAAATTATTTGTCAGGTAGAACCCAAAGTGTTCGGATGGCTGGTTCTGTGTCTTCATTTCCAATTGGGTTCCTCAAGGCTCAGTATTAGGGCCCATATTATTTTCAATTTGTATAAACAAACTTTGTGAAAATCTATCGAATGCTATACATCACTTTTATGCTGATGACACTGTTATTTACTGTACTGCATCATCTACTGCACAAGCCCTTGAAATTTTGCAGTCTGCATTTAATACTGTTCAGAACCGTTTAAAACCGCTTAAGCTGGTCTTAAATATACAACAGTAAAAAAAAAAGAAAAATGGTATTCACAAACTCAAGATAACTTTCAGTTTCTTCAAGTATCTCAACTTTTGAAGGAAATGAAATTTAATTAGTTAACAGTTATAAATATTTGGGTGTAATCATTGATTTTAAACTATGTTTCAGAACCCATGTTAGCAATCTAGTTTCCAAGCTTAAGATAAAACTTGGCTATCTCTACAGATCATGGTTATCCATTCGCAATACAGAATACCTGGTGATGGTTATATATAAAATATATATATATATATATATATATATATCACAAGACCTAGTGCTGAATAAGGCTTATATATGTGTATTTGATGTTGTTTTTTTTACGCTGCATCTTGGCCAGGTGTCTCTTGTAAAAGAGTTTTTAATCTCAATGAGTTTTACCTGGTTAAAGGATAAAAAAAAAAAAAAAAACTCGATTTCTCATACCTGCAAAGGTGTTGTAGTGTAGCAGGTGACCAGCAGAGGGCAGCAGGTGTCGAGGCACAAACAGAAGCTCTTATTTTAACACTCACTAGAGAGTGCTAATGTACCACGGACAAGACACGAGTGGCAACTATCAACGTTCAATACATCAGGTTCGGTAATGAGACCAGACGAGACCAGACATCAGCTAGCAAATATACTGAGGCCGTCAGACATGCCCAACTGTGAGATGGACCGATTCTCTTCTCCTTATCTAAAGAGGCCAAAGAGCATGATATCTCTCATGCCTCTTTGCCATTGATCTACAGATCCTCCAGAATTTACTGGATTATCTAATTTTCTTATCTGGGTCAAAAATCACCTGCAGGAGCCCTCAAAACCTGCTTAAGGAACAATGCCATGATGTGACCATTCAAAAAATGGCCTCTCAGGAGATAAAAAGTTAAGGCAAATACTGAATCTCACAAGAAATATTTGAGTTAGCAGAACAAAATAGGCATGAAAATATGGACATTAAAATATGAATACCATAATACAAATAAATAAAACTATATATAAAATGTTAACCTCATGTGATTTCTCTCTTGTATGCATGCTGCGGAGAAGGTTCTTTACCTTCTTTAAAGAATGATAATAAAACCTTTTCCCCATTGAATTCTACACTGTCTTCTGTATGCATATATGAAAAGCTTAATAAAATCTGACTAATTTTATAATGTATATTTTATATATTAACTTAAACTAAGATTGAAACTTTACAGATTCCATTAATAGATAGACATAATAGGATGTAGATATACAATATATAATAATAGTTTTAGATCATAATAATAATAATACATTTTTATATTATTATTATTATTTTATAATATTATTATTTTATTATATAATATTGTTAATCGTATGTTACCTTGTCCTGCCCAGGGACTACAGATTAAATTTAGCTTGTAGCTAATTCTGGTATGGGTGAGTGCCATACACTGTCCCTGTTAAATAAACAAATAATTAAATTATTATTAATTAAATATATATATATATATATAGAGAGAGAGAGAGAGAGAGAGAGAGAAATTTATTGAATGTATATTTTATAATATAAATGTTTTAATACAAATTATTGTTAATAATCATTATTATAATCATCTGTTATATATTTAAAAAGTAATAGATAGGCAGGATCTATTGATCTATTCATTGATTGATTGAATGATGCACTCTTTTTGTTCATAGTCAGGAGAAATGGAATGTTATACTCTGCAAAATGGGCACTACATTTGCTCACCAGACAATCAGCGTTGTGTGCATCAAGAATTTGCTTTAAAGAAAATGCCACATATTTTGATTTGACTCTACAGCACAAATTAGTGAGTTTTTCAAATGCAAGTTTTAAAAAAAAAATTACATTTGATCCCCCCAAAATAATGATAAATATATACGGTTGCAGTATTGCTGTAGTTTGAAATATAAATCCTCAGTTATAGAGTCAAAAGTGAGATGTGAGAAACTGAATGTAGGGGCATCACACCTGCCAGCTTCAGTGAGCGTGTGCTTTGAAGATGCTTTGATTACGGTCAGTTTTGCTGCTCTCTGCTGTTTCAAGCAGAAAGAATTGTCTTTATACAGAAGCAGAACATAGGTGTGGTTTTATATAATTCATTGCTATGTGTAATTATAGTTTGAAACAAAATATATGTGAAACTCTGCCATGAACTTCAGTTGATTATATTTTTGGAACCACCCCAAAATATCAAGGTAACTGGTATGTGATATTAACATTTGAAGGGTTTTATATTTTTTCTGTGATGTTTATTGCTGTTACAATCTTCAAAGATCATATTTTTGACATAATATTATTTTGCATTGTAGAGAAAGTGCAGAAGGTTTGTCTGCTGAACTACACAATCAAAGCCTACTTGAGCTTTATGCTTAAAGTAAATTATTTATGGCCTCCATAAATGAAACATTAATGTAACATAGATGTTACAGAAAGCCCATCTTGCTACATGCATTCCTTTTTTCACAAGTTAATTTCTGAGCTTTCAATTACATTTCCATGACCATTAGGATTTTTTTTTTAAACACATATGGAATTAAATTGATTTGTTAATGAATCATTGACTGATTCATACAAAATAACCTACTCATAAGAATGATTCAGTTTGCTTTGCAATCAGTTTTTACTTCGCTCAAGTAATGGTTTAGCCCATTAAAGGTTTTACAGAAGAGCATAAAATGTATATTTATTACACAAAACTATTTTAAATTGATTCAAAGTTCCAGTTTTTCCATGACTGTGGAAAATGGGGACATTTAAGGTCAAAAATTTAGTTTGCAATACTGATGCAGCGGTGACTGTTAGTAATGATAATAATATTAAGTTTTCAATTAGTCATCTAACACAGCATTTAAATAATTTTAAGCCCTAAACAACAGGAAATAAATCAAAAGTTATTGAGTGTATATAAAGGAGCTGTTTACACATGGAAATTAAACCATGGAATTCTGCTCTATTATCAATCAAGACAATGAAAGACAGGCTGCTAAAGGGTTCATGAAGACCACCAAAGCAAACACCTTGATTTATTTCTGAGCCACTTCCATTGAAAGCAATAATCTGATCAGTCATTAATGTGATTTTCCTCAACTCACTCTTGCTCTCTTTCAGTCTCTCAACGGCCCAGTTTTACAAAATGACTATCAACACATATGGTTTTTATGTGACTAAGATGAAACATCAAAATAAAACAGATTTGATTTTACTTTTGTGGGAACAGAATGTCTCATCAAACTTATCTGACCAGGAGGTTAATGATTGGCCCATTAGATTCACTCACTAAGGCTGATTCTTTTGGTTTATGTGGTAGTTTTGTTCAGTCAGTAAGCAGTAATGTATAGCTTGATCATTTGGGTCCATACAGAATGTCACGTCTTGCATTCGTGTGGTTGTGTTGCATAAATAAGATAAATATATATATAAAATGATAAACACATAAGTGACAGTATTAGAGTGATTCAGGTACATTTAATTCAAGTCAGTTAATCATCACATTCATCACTCACCCTCCTACACTTAAACATTACATTACCTTGAAATCATAGTCCATCAGAAAGAAATGGCAATAATCTTTTCAAATTAAAGAGAACATATATAAAGAATCGAATACATTTGTCAAATTAGGAATTATACTTAACTAGCCTATTAGATTTCACACAACACATTTATAGCCTAAAAATGCTGCTAACAGTGATTTTGCTGGTCTTATGGTCTCTAGATTGGCCAAACTGGAGCTCTGCTACTTAAACTGATTTACAGACTATTAGAAAAGTGTCAAAATCCATTAAAAACAACCACAACAACAAACAGGCTATTTTGATGGGTGAAAAAAAAACAAAACAAAAAAAAACATTTAACCAGTTTAAGCTAGTACTCGCCGTTTTTATTTATTTAAAAAAAAAATCAGCAGGGACAGGGTTAAATTTCGAATTACTCAAAAGATTGACAGAAAAGTATGAAATTTAGTTATAAAAAGCATCGTGCCGCTCAGGTATTATTCCGCCTCTGTTAAGCCCCTCTTCCTCTTCCTCCTCATCGTCATTCATCAGTATCATCAACGTCATAAATAATCATGAACACAAATAGCTTGTTTATTACTGCTCATGTGTGACCAAAGTGATATGTAGAGGTGATAATGCGATGTCCACTCTCATGTTAGCACGTAGAACCATCGCATTAAAAACTCTCATAAAGAGGGCAACAAGACAGGAAAACGGTGCACCAGTATGTGAGAGGACGAGGCTGTGACACGAATGAACACACACGCATGACTTTATATCGTCTTCTATCCATACTGAGCTTCCAACAGTCGTATGCAGAGTGAATGAAGGCCAAACACATCAATGTTGTCCACTAATGTGTGTTTGCACTCGGTGACTGTTCAGTGTGTGTTGGGATTGTTCCGAAACTAGCGTATGTCACACTCGCTCTCTTTTCTCGATGGCGTCTCTATATTGATAAATTCACACCACCTGGTGTTTTAATGAATGATAGTGAACACTTCTTCTGTAACTATTGTGTGTTTTACGTGTTATATGAATGTCCAGGACATTATGAAGATGTGGTTTTAATCTCTCGGTCTCGGAACCGTGCCGAAATGTTTCGCGCACTCTGAGTGGCTGTCTCGGGCTGTCAGTCAAGCGTGCGGCCAATCACAACTGTCCTTACATGAAAACTATATTTTCACTCACTGCATGTACAGTGGACTGTATGTTGCAAAAAAAAAAGAAAAGAAAAAAAGTGAACAGAAAAAGACACCATCGAAGAGGTGCGAGAGGTGGACAACGGACCTGTTAAGTCACTTTGGGGGCCCGTTGCAGGTAAGTGGCTACGCACAAGAACTGTTAGACTTTATTTTACCAGCGCGACGCCGATCTGACAATAATATACAACATCCAGGAAGCTCATAATGTAACTGTGATCAGAAAAGCATTCCCAGCATGGTGGTGTCATCCTTTAGAAGTAGGTGCTGTAAATCAACTGAAATGCATCACAAAAGTTTAGGCAAAATGGTTTGACTTAAACCCTGTTGACAAATCGGGTTTAAAATGAAAGGTGTGTTTTGAAA
Source organism: Carassius auratus (assembly GCF_003368295.1). NCBI lineage: Eukaryota > Metazoa > Chordata > Actinopteri > Cypriniformes > Cyprinidae > Carassius > Carassius auratus. Next base: position 55,692 of record NW_020524862.1, on the reverse strand, counting down.
CAGTGTGACGAGTCTAAGCTGCCGTACATCTTAGACCAGCAATAAACCAGCTATCAGCCGTTCATACTAGCTTAAGGTGGTCAGGGAGGTTTTTGCAACATTTCTAACTGGTCTAAGATGGTCATTAAGCTGGTGGACCAAGTTAGACCAGCAACAAACCAGCTACTAGTCAGTTTTAGAAGCTTAATGTGGTCAAGCATCTTTTTGCAATATTGTTGGCTTAATAAGCCCTTAAACCAGCAAAAAGAGCTACAGACTGGTCACATGAGTTGGTCAATCTGTTTTTTGAACATGGTGACTGGTCAACCAGCTAATTATAATATAAAATGCAATATAAAATGCAGTCAAGTCTGTTCACTGTGCACAAATTAACCAGATGTGTTTTGGAGGACTGCCGGTTTAATAACTGATGGTCAGTTTTAAATGAGCAACAAACCAGCTATAAGTTGTTTTTATCAGCTTAAGGTGGTCAAGCAGGTTTTTGCAACATGGAAGCTTGTTTTCTAGCTGGTCTAAGATGGTAAACCAGCAACAAAACAGCTGCCAGCTGATCATGTGAGGGGGTTTTAGGAACCTGATTACTGGTAAACCAGCTAATTCTTATAATGATGATATAGTCAAGTCAGTCCAAAACAACCACGTTGCGCAGAAACTAACTAAATTTATTTTGGAGCATGGTAGCTAGTTTTTGTAGATGGTATAATGGTCATTAGGCTCTTTAATCAGCAACAAACCAGCTTCCAGCTGAAAGTGAAAGTGACATACAGCCAAGTATGGTGACCCATACTTGGAATTCATGCTCTGCTTTTAACACATCCAAAGTGCACACACACAGAGCAGTGAACACACACACACACACACACACACACACACTGTGAACACACACCCGGAGCAGTGGGCAGCCATTTATGCTGCGGCGCATAAATGGGGTTCAGTGCCTTGGTCAAGGGCACCGAAGTCATAGTATTGAAGGTGGAGAGAGAACTGTACATGCACTCCCCCCACCTACAACTCCTGCTGGCCCAAGACTCGAACTCACAACCTTTCAATTGCGAGTCCGACTCTATAACCATTAGGCCACGCCTTCCCTATGTTCCCTATGCTGGTCATGTGAGGTAGTTTTTGGAACAGGATTACTGGTTAATCAGCTAATTATGGTAATGAAGATATAGTCAAGTCAGTTCAAAACAACCGCAAACCAACTAGATGTGTTTTGGAGGAGGTAGCTAGCTAGTTTCTAGCTGATATGAGATGGGTCCTTAAACTTTTTAACCTTTCAAGCTGTTTAATGCCACTCAGCAGGTGTTGCAGTGCATCAGTCCAAAAGAAGTTAAATAAAAAGCGCCCATGCATAAAAAAAGTTTAAATCATACATCATACACCCAGAACTGCTTCTGTGTACAACAGTGAGCGCAAGCTAAATTAAAGTGATTATTATGTATTAAATATGGTTATTTTTCTTACAAAAATGTATCAGTTCGCTACAAGAGCCCCCCCACCACCCCCCGGTGCCACTTTTTATTATGGATGGGCACTTTTAATTTAACTTCATTTGGACTGAAGGATGGAACATCCACAGAGAGCCATTGAAGAGCTTTAAAGATCACAGACCGTTTTTAATATAACTCGAACTGGATTTGTCTGAAAGAAGAAAGTTAAAGACACCTAGGATATCTTGAGGGTGAGTAATTTATGTGCTAATTTTAATTTTTAAAGGGTGAACTAGCCCTTTAACCAGCAACAAACCAGTTACCTGCTCATCATGTGATGTGGTCAAGCTAGTTTTTGAAAATAAGTGTCTGGTCAACCAGCAAGTTATGATGATGATGACAGTTAAGTAAGTCCAGAACTGCTGTGCACAAACTAGCTATGTGTTTTGGAACATGGTAGCTGGTTTATAGCTGATATAAGATTATCATTTAGCTTTTTAACCAGCAACAAACCAGTTTATCAGCTGGTGATGTGAGGTGGTCAAGCTGATTTTTGAAGCATGGTGACTGGTCAACAGTGTTGGGCAGTAACTAGTAGGGATGTCCAGATCCATCACGTGATCGGACCCGATCGCATGGTTTCAGACTCGATCGGAATCGGACGTTACCTCCCGATCAGGACTCGGAGAGATATATATATAAAATATAATACGCCTATTCGTATTGAACCGTTCGGTATGAGGCTTTCCGTTCGGTACGCGGTACGCATTATGTAGTACCGAACGGTTCGTTGGACGAATTAATTATATTTGAAAAAAAAAAAAGAGAAATATAATGATATGCGTTCAACAAGGTAGCCCAATAACCCAAACGACGTAACAGGCAACGCCCCTGACACCCCCGAAGAAGAAAAAAACACCAACTTATATGTTTATGTTAGGCTACTCAGTCAGGCGATCGCTCACTCAGTACGCGCTGAAGGCTCGTTGCAAAATGGCCAATGCGTTTAACAGACCAGGAATAGAAGATCCTCCAATAACCAACAGGTCTGGTGTTTGGGTGCACTTTGGATTCCCTTTAAGCTATAATGGTGATGGCAAGAGAGTGGTGGATAAAAAAAACAATGGTATGTCGCATATGCTACATGACAACAGGGTACACCAGCGGGAATACAAAAAAAAAAAAAAAACACCAGCAGGAATACTTGAAACATGTCAACTCATTTACGCCGACATCACCTTAGTGTGTCAGTATCTGGGAAAAGACAAAAAAAAGGAGAAACATACACGCAACAAACTATCCCTGCAGCATTTAGACCGACATTTCCGAAGACATCACCGCAGCGATTGGTAGGCTTCATTTACGTTATAGCCGCGGATATATATATATAAACTTATGCAAACACGAAGACATTAATATACGATCATGATAATATATTGTTTTTTAAGTCATCTCCAGCAGGTGATAAATAAAGTATATGAACAATGCAGTGCTAATTCACATAGCATTTATTACAGTATAGAAACTATTCTGCCTTATGTGATAAACAGGGTTTGTAGTATATAAACAAATCATTATTATTTGTTATTGTCCACCATTTATAGATTTCTAAGCCAATTAAAAGCTAGAAATTAGAGAAAAATTAAAGTTGCCTATAGATCCAGTCAGAAGTTTTTGAACAGTAAGCTTGTTAATGTTTTTTTTTTAAAAGAAGTCCCTTCTGTTCACCAAGCCTGCATTTATTTGATCCAAAGTACAGCAAAACAGTAAGATTTTAAAATATTTTTACTAGCCTATTTAAAATAGCGGTTTGATATTTGAATAGATTTCAAAATGTTATTTATTGAACATCTCTTCTTTTTTTTTTTATGTATTATAGAAGTATCAGATCGGGACTCCGTATCGGCAGAAACTCAATGTCAAATGACTCGGAGGCAAAAAAAACCTGAACGGGACATCCCTAGTAACTAGTTACTACTAACTTAGTTACTGTAATAATATTACTTTTGCAGTTACTAGTAGTATAACTAATTATTAAGATTTCAGTAATAATATTACACTTACCATCCATAAAACATTTTAGTTTCTTAGTTCCTTTTGATGCCTCAACCCCGCTGATTTAAAATCCAACAATCAAATAATTCCGAGATTTTCATAATTATCATGATTTGCACATGCATGTGATGTCCCCATTGCAGCAGGCAAGCTTGGAATATGGAAAAGCTTACATTCAGCAGGTAGAAATACTGCATTATATTGATATATTTCTCACAAAAAAATAGATGATCTGAACACTGTTGTGTAAATTGTGGCTTTACTTTACTCTGGCATAACATCCCACCCACACCCCTCTGATCAGCATGTGATATATTATTTTACTATAATTAAAAATATTTTTGGAAAATTAAACAGCGCCTTACAAAGGTATGTGATTTGATGAAATATATAATGACGTATAATCATATTTGGATAAAGGAGAAATAACAATTACCTTCAAGCTACACATGACAACTAATGAGATTAAGAACACTTCTACTTGAATCTCAATCACTATCAATCACTATTGAGTGTTTGTAATAACTTCTTACGGCGATCCAACGTGGATTTTGGTCAAATGAAGAGGCAGAAATATGTTGTTAGTAACATTCTAGAAGACGTTTACGTGGAATATACACAGTTACAGTACTTATGTAGGGCATGAAGAAAGGTAATGTAACTAGTAATGTAACTAATTACTGTTGCCAGAAAGTAATAAGTAACAATATTGTAACAAGAGTTACTGGTAATAAGTAATATGTTACATTATTTGAGTAACTAGCCCAACACTGCTGGTCAACCAACTGGTTGTGATGATGAGATGATATGTCAATCCAGAAAAGTCACCAATCGAAACTAGATGCGTTTAGGAGTTCCTGTGTTTGTTCTGGTCTGTGAAGGTCGTTAGCTGGCCAAAGCTTGTAAACCAGCCACAAACCAGGTAAAGATAGTCGAGCTTGTTTCAGGGGATCCAGCTAAACGCAGCTACAACGTTATAATTCACTTTTATAAAACAGAACATTAATCTGAATCAAACATGATGATGAAGATGTGACACGGTAGGCCAGTGAGTCCAGCGCTGAGAACATCCTCACGCTGAGCACACGGGCTTCAGAACAGAGCAGTCAGTGCGAGCACTTGAACGCACGGAGGGGGAGGAGGGCTGCGAGAGAAAACAAACCGAGAAAATTGTTCGCCTGAAACGAAAGTACCATTACCAAAGTGACAATCGGCCGCCACCGTTATTCATTTTCGGACTGATCGGTCCGATTGTGATGTACTTTTGTCGACTTCACGCTGCGGTTTGCTTCTTTCCAAGCATCCGGTAAAAAAAAATAATATGTGTCTGTGGGGCTACTGTACGGACGGCCAGTGCAGAACTGCTCTGATGTGTCAATAAGTTTGAGGCTGGAATGAGAAGGCCCTGGCGTTTCGACCGGATTTCAGGGGTAAGTTTGCGTTAACAGATGCCGCGATAACTGAAAACTTGGACATATTTTTGTGTGCGAAAAGCCCCGAGTTCCGATTGATCGGGAGCTTGCGCTTAGACGGTGCGAAATTCGTGCCAGTTTGTTGTGCTTCGGTATAAACAACTTTGGCGTTCGGCGTGTTTGACACCTGCTCTCACCGAACATCAGGGTTTCTGTGAAATCCGCGACGATTTAACATGTACGACCGACCGTGCGATTATTGCATATGTGTCTGCTAATGACACGTTCAGGCGAGCTAGAGCAATCTCGCATCACAGGGGCTAGCAGGCTAGCCAGCTACTTTTATTCAATCTGACTAAACGGAGCGAGAAACCCGAGCACAAAACCATCTCATCTGAAAAGTCTGCCCCGAAAACCCCTAGTTTAAGTAATGAAAGCTCGTGGAGGGGGATCTCTCTCTGAAAATGCCCTGGCGGAGTTTGACAGGAGTGAAATTTATACTTCATCTTCCCCAAAGCAAGATGGACTCTCGGCTGTCTGTCTTGTCAGAGCCCAGATCGACATTTTGCACTGAGATGCAAACCGAGCACAGTTCAAATAAAGGGTCAAGCGAGTTATGAAATGTGCTCGATGGCTTAAATAATCAGAGGGTATCGTCGACATGGTGCTTTGTGGAGTTCTTGATTCGGTGATCGAGAGTTCTGCAGAGACTCGCACACGGAGAGAGCACCGCTCTCAGGCTGTACATGAAAACTAAACGCTGCAATACTGTATATACCGACCATCCACTCGACGAAACTGTGTCGGTTGTGCTTTAATAAGACCTACGTGAACGAGCCAAAGTATGGCAAGCCTCTTTTATAGTTGTTACAGCTTGCGTCTTTATTAATATGTCGTATTGCTTGAAATCAAAAGTAACTATCCATTAGATGTATGCATATGTCAATAAAACGTCGTTCACACTAACAAAGATCTGCATTGGAAGAGCAACAGGAAGTTATTCATTCAGCATGAGTGTTTATGACCATTGGCAATGAGAAAAGTTGAGAAGAGCTCCATTTTATCCAGTCAAGCAGTGATGCACCGACTATTGGTAGGAGTTTGGAGTACGACTGCTGACTGGAAACCAACAATATAGCGACTTTCAACGATTTAAAGACTCTCCGTGTTAGCAAGCTTTCCCTACTATGTCAAAGTAAAAAAAAAACAAAAAAAACAATGAAACATTAGTGACAGATCTTTTCTTCCATATTGTGACATATGCTAGAAAAGAAAAATACATGGATGGGTAGTTGGTTCAATCCGTAGTTTGTTTATTGAATTTTAAGATGTGGGTGTTGTGCTTAAAAGTGGAGGCAGATACAAATGAGCTTGCAGGAACGGGTTTAAGTGGACTGAATAATTGGAGAAGTCTGGTATGTGTCACCAGAGACAAATATGCAGTTTTGACGGAAGATCCAGTTATTGAATTTTGATTGAACATCAAAAGGTCCGAAAAAAAGAGATGCATATGAATAGTAGGGATGCGCCGATTGTTTGGCCAAAGATTGGTATCGGAGGATTGGTATCACATATAATATGACTCAATAAATACTCACTCAACCCTCTACGTTGTGAGTAAATCACATGCATAATTGTGACTAAATTTCCCTCTGGGTGACTAAATGATGTCTATTGTTAGCCACTGGCTAATAAATTATTCGATTTTACGTGCCAGTGTGTTTGTTCGAGGGTATTATAAGTTTAGCACAGATATATTTTCACTCGCTGAACACTGACCGAGCGCTCCAGAATTCCACTCTCCATCAAGCGATCTGTACTTTTTCAATTCATCTCAATGGACGCACAGTGCATCTGTATTTTGGCTGCAACAGATCTTCATAAATATCCATTTATTTTTCCATTATTATTTCCACAACATATTTTAACATTTAACTCCGTTAACTTCGCATTAAACATATTTTTAAATGGAAAAAAGGGCTGTAAAAGGATACAATTAATACATGGCAAATTTAAAAATTTGTTTCATCTGATAATTAATGGTAATGAAATCATAAAAGTATACATGTGCTGCTTACAGACACATAATTATTTATGCAAAATTCACAAAACAGATATTAATAAAACCAGAAAGGTAGCCTAATGCAAACACTGAAACAATACATTTTTATCATGTTATCAAATGTTAAAAGTGTAATAAAACACATGCAGACATCTCTGAGCGTCTCGAAACAATCATTTGACAGTTGCAAACCTTATAATCTTATAAATAGCAGACAAAACAAAATCAACTCCCAGAAAATTTACAAAATTGCAGATTTGAGTGGTTTGTGTTTGTAGGAAAAGATCCCCATTGACGCTGAGCCTCATAATCAACAGAAGAAAGAATGAACAATTCTCGATCCGCATGGTATCTTAATGAATTTCCACACATATGTACACAATAATGTAAGGAGGATGTTTCCTCTTGTCTTTAATTACCACTATATGCTTTTTAAATTTTAAAAACATTAATTGTTTCTATGTAAATGAGAACCTCTCAAGACCGGAAGTATGTACTCACTCACGTCGCTGAAGCCATCTTGTGATTTAAGAAGCTGTGCCATTTTACAAAGATAAGATGATTGGAATTATACACTCACCTAAAGGATTATTAGGAACATCTGTTCAATTTCTCATTAATGCAATTATCTAATCAACCAATCACATGGCAATTGCTTCAATGTATTTAGGGGTTTGGTCCTGGTCAAGACAGTCTCCTGAATTCCAAACTGAATGTCAGAATGGGAAAGAAAGGTGATTTAAGCTATTTTGAGCGTGGCATGGTTGTTGGTGCCAGACGGGCCGGTCTGAGTATTTCACAATCTGCTCAGTTACTGGGATTTTCACAGACAGCCATTTCTAGGGTTTACAAAGAATGGTGTGTAAAGGGAAAAACATCCAGTATGCGGAAGTCCTGTGGGTGAAAATGCCTTGTTGATGCTAGAGGTCAGAGGAGAATGAGCCGACTGATTCAAGCTGATAGAAGAGAAACTTTGACTGAAATAACCACTTGCTACAACCGAGGTATGCAGCAAAGGATTTGTGAAGCCACAACACGCACAAACCTGAGGCGGATGGGCTACAACAGCAGAAGACCCCACCGAGTACCACTCATCTCCACTACAAATAGGAAAAAGAGGCTACAATTTGCACGAGCTAAAAACCAAATACTGAACCAAAATTGGACAGTTGAAGACTGTAAAAATGTTGCCTGGTCTGATGAGTCTCGATTTCTGTTGTGACATTCAGATGGTAGAGTCAGAATTTGGCATAAACAGAATAAGAACATGGTTCCATCATGCCTTGTTACCACTGTGCAGGCTGCTGCTGGTGGTGTAATGGTGTGGGGGATATTTTCTTGGCACACTTTTAGGACCCTTTGTGACAATTGGGCATCGTTTAAATGCCACGGCCTACATGAGCATTGTTTCTGACCATGTCCATCCCTTTATGACCACCATGTACCCATCCTCTGATGGCTACTTCCAGCAGGATAATGCACCATGTCACAAAGCTCGAATCATTTCAGACTGGTTTCTTGAACATGACAATGAGTTCACTGTACTAAAATGGTCCCCTCAGTCACCAGATCTCAACCCAATAGAGCATCTTTGGGATGTGGTGGAACGGGAGCTTCGTACCCTGGATGTGCATCCCACAAATCTCCATCAACTGCAAGATGCTATCCTATCAATATGGGCCAACATTTCTAAAGAATGATTTAAAGCAGCTCTGAAAGCGAATGGGGGTCAAACACAGTATTAGTATGGTGTTCTTAATAATCCTTTAGGTGGGTGTGTGTGTGTGTAAATATATATATATATATAGGTGTGCGTAGAAGGTGTGCGTAGAGGGTTGTAACTACATTTAGCCATGAATTAACAAAATCATCTGCCTTTTGGGAAAAAAAATATAGTTTGCATTTTTTATTACCCGACTTATGAATGTAGTAAAAGCAAAATATAGTTGCTGTGTAAATCAGACATACATACTGAAAATGCAAATTCATTCTCTGCCAGCGGAATGTGCTTTAAAGTGAGAGAAACAAGTTTCGTTACGGCTGTACACTGAGCTAACAAACGTTGCTTTATCAGTCATAGCCTATAACATGCAAGATGAAACGATCAAATAAAAATTTCCTGATAATGTACTCACCACGTCATCCAAGATGTTTACATCTTTCTTTCTTCAGTCAAAAAGAAATTAAGGATTTGATGAAAACATTCCAGTATTATTCTCCTTATAGTGCACTTCAACAGCTACCAAACGGTTGAAGGTCAAAATTATAGTTTCAATGCAGCTTCAAATGGCTCTGCATGATACTAGACAAGGAATAAGGGTCTAATTTAGTATAACGATCAGTCATTTAAAAAAAAATTAAATACAAAATGTATATGCTTTATAAGGAAAAATGCTCGCCTTGCACTGCTCTGCGATGCACGTCTTTGACTTCACGTAATACGCAATAATGTTGAAAAGGTCATGCGCCATGTAAGCTGAATACATAAGCTGAAGTACCGACTCAGTGTTTCGAATGTGCGAAGACTAAGTCAAACAGCGTTTACAAAAATTTTTTATATTTGTCATTGAACGTACAACTACTTTTGAGCGGTCCTCCTTCTCCACATTCTCCACGAAGCACTGAGTCGGTACTTTTACCTGCGTTACCTTTTCAATGTAATTACTTATTATGTAAAGTCATGGACGCACAGTGCAATGCGAGCATTTCTATTTATGAAGCATGTACATTTATTATTATTATTCAATTTTTCTTTTACAAAATGGCAGATCATTTTGCTTGTTGAGACCCTCATTCCTTGTCTGGTATCGTGTAGTGTGCTTTGAAGCTGCACTGAAATTGTAATTTTGACCTTCAACCATTTGGTAGCCATTGAAGTCCACTTTATGGAGAATAATCCTGTTAATCAAAAAACTGATTAAATATTTATGTAAACATCTTGGATGACATGGGTGAGTAAATTATCAGGAAATTTTTATTTGAAAGTGAACTAATAATTTATATTACATTTTAGAAGTAGGGACGTTCAAGTTTTACTAGTATTTATTTATTAAGTTGTTTGTTTACTAGTAGCTACTTGTCTCTGTTAGATTGTACAAGCATCTAGAAATGCTAGCATCTGTTAGTAAGTGGCTAAATTATAGGTATACTAGTGATTGTTGGAGTAATAACAAATGGCTTATGAACGGATCCTAGTGTAAAATTACTGAGTTAAATGGTTAAATAGAAAAAATATTCTAGTCATTATTGGACAATTTGATGTCCATTTACTTTGTTGTTGTAAGTCATTTTGTATTAGTAATGCTAAAAATAAGTAAAAATTAGGGCCGGGACTAACGCGTTAATTGAGATTAATTAATTACACAAAAAATAACGCGTTAACTAAGATTAATTAATTACAGAAAAAAAATCCCACATTTTTAATAACTTATTTTTGCACCACGGAACGTTTCTCACTGGATGAGTTTCGGCGGACCGATTATACTGGAGCACCAACTAGCGTTCGCGCATATCACCGCAGCACATCGAGCCTCAAGTATCACCTCAACGCAAAACATATAGCAGCTAGCGTGGACTTTACACTTTATGTTGAACTATGTATTATTTTGTTGGTGCAACAGTTTATGTTGAACTCTTTATTGTTTTGGCCAAGGTTATTGAGAGTTGGACTTAGTATGTTATGGCCTCTGAAGCAACAGAGAGATGTTTTTTAATAGTCAGTGTTTCCAATGTTCTGAATGTAATTGACAGTATTGTGTTTTACTTTAAAAAAAAACACTTCACAGAAGGTTCCAGCACCTATAAGCTTCCTGAATTTCTGAAATGTACTATTTCTAAATTGTTTCTAAATATGCTATTGCTACACTTCATGGCAAAAATTGCACTGGTCTGCTAGACTTGGTTGAACAAAAATAAACAATATTTTGTTGCATAAGCTTATGTATTCAGTCATTATTCAATGGTATACTATAATCCATGTGAAAAAAAATTACTTCCCACTGTTCTCGGGTCAAATATTTATATGCGATTAAAATGCGATTAATTTCGCTTAATTAATTACAAAGCCTCTAATTAATTAGATTAATCTTTTTAATCGAGTCCCGGCCCTAATAAATACTATACCTTGTAATGAATAAATGTTACAAAAGCTTGCCTTAACTGAAGTGGTTTTGAATTAATTCAATAAATTCTGTGAGCTGTCATAACTTTATTCTTCATCAACAACACCTGGAGGTGCCACCTTAGTATGAAGCTGGAGCAGTGCATTTATGCCAAAGTCCTTTTAAGACAACGTCACTCATGTCACTCGGTGGCCATCTTTGAAACGCCTCTTGGGCATGCAAGTGCAATTCCTATCACTTTGAATGGGGAAACATCAAAATCTCAAAAAACTGTTCACTAAAATTTTTAATTTCATTTTTAAAATCACCAAAGAAATCTGACAACAACTGTGTCATAAATGTTGTTACTCTTGCTCAAACAGCGTTATAAAAAGCGTGTTTTTCAGGCTAGATCAGCCATTGCGCATGTGCAGTCCTAAGCCCACGTCTCAGAATGCTCACTGTTTCTATAGCAATCGGGACGCTTCTAACGGCAGCTGCTGACTTTATTGATTAGCGATTGGCTCTTTGATTCAGAAGGCAGGGCTTACTGTGATTGAGTGGCCATATTGAGCGTTGCATTTTTCACCATTCAAAACTATACAAGTGGCATGTCTTGGGTATTCTAAAGTCTTTGTTTATGCCCAGCTAATCCACAACACAGTTAAAATGTTGTTGACCGATGAGGTCGGACTCAGGGCAATATTATGTGGTGCATTTGGCTTTGCTTTCAACAATTTATTCCTGTACTGAGAGCACAGTGTTTTTTTGTTTTACTTTGTAGGTCATCTTCATCGCATGATACAGCCTGACTGACAGATCCATCCTCATCTTTCAAATACCGTATTTCCATATTCTGTGGCTCTGTAAGTACGCCTTCACTTCATGCCATGTGTTTTTCCCCTTCATCAGTTGTTATATCTCTTAAATTCACAGACTAATTGGGATCTGATGCCTTAACATCATGGATCAAACGCTCATTACATCACAGATTTTAAGCTTGTGTCTGTACATAATCACCTGCTTATTGGGTTGTGTTCAATCCGAGATAAAACACATATTCATTCTTCAACCTTTTATCATGCAAAAAGCCAGTCTGTTCAAACATGGTCTACTTTCCTGAATGACTGCATCAATAACAAATTGTACTTTTGAGCATCATATAATGGCATATTATAAAATTCATAACATGATATTCCTTTAACCTTTCCATTTTAATTGGTAAAGAATAGACTATAAATACCACATTGTTTTGGGGATTGTAGCCAGGCTTGATGAAATTGTCATGAATTTCTAAAACAGAATAAAAGCAAATGTACTGATTTTAATCAATTTGGGCTTTTAAATATAACTATTAAAAAAGTGTGAGATCTGATTTTTTTGACTTGTATTTCAAAAAACGCTCACAAGCTTTGGACCGTTCAGCAAATCAGATTTTGAAAATACAAATATATATATTTTTTATTATTATTAAATTGTAATGTAAAATTGTAGCTTTAAGTTGTATTCAAATCTGTTGCGCTCACTTTAGGAATTAACGTGTTTTTAACGGTTTACGATGCTTGTCAAATTAAAAATAACTAAAAATCACAGGTTAATGCAATTTCTTAAGACAAAAGAAGGGTTAACATGCAATTAATTTGATGATTGTGGTATTAGTTTTTTTTTTTTTTTTCTTTTTTTTTTTAATAGTCTGATAATGCAAACCTAAAGTTCACTATTGATATTTACATATGAATACCAAAACTGCTGTTTACTTATCCTGTCCTCTTATTAGACAGTATCAGCTGTTGTAGGTTGTCGTTGGATTCATCAGAAGTGCATCATTAAAGTTTGATTTGATCCTATTATTTCTGCTGGTAAAACATGCACACCTGAATATTGATTCAGGCAAAGCAGAATTGTTTACACCAGAGGCTTGGAGACGTATTTGTTGTATGTATAATTACATTCTGACAAATCAAAGATAGTCAAAGATAGACGTTGCAATTAAGAACATTGACACACCTCTACAGTATAAAAAAATACATTCTGTGTATGATTTATCTGTACATCGTGATATTTTATTTGATCAGGAATGTATATCTTTATGAGTTCAAATGAGCTTACATGAACACTCATAATGAACACGCTCTAGACAGTAATGTGATATTAAAGTGCCCCAGATCAGATCTCAGATCTTATATCTACCTGTCATCATCTACCCGGTTTAGCTTTTTGTTTGCTATTCAAATAGAGTATAACTACATTTATATTAGGATTATGTTGAATGTCATGCACCATGGTTATTCAAATAAATATTCCCATTTGTTTAATCATGGGATGTCAATGAAAAATAACTTTAAATAGATTTCTTGGACATGTAACTTATTTAACTGCAAACCTGTTGGAAGTCCCTGTTTTGGTTCAGTGAGGTTCTGAACTCTCGTTTCATTCAAATTTGGGAAATTTAGATATAATTTGTTTTTTTGTCCTTGCAAGACAAGTGCCTGAGAGTACATTAGATACGAAGGTCAGAAAATACATGCAGGCATTAAACATGTGGGAAGGGTGGCATTTATTGTAATGTCAAAATGTTAATGTTATTTTTATTTCATGTTGCCTGAACTGAAAACGAATCATTTACTTCATACACAGATTTTCTTTGACAGTAATGGATTTCATTGTAAACACGATTTCTGCTCAGTTTTTTTATGCACTGACTGACTTACAAGATAAAATTATTTTCTGTGGTAATCGACAGCAAGCTACTACTGCATTCCTTTAATAGTAATGTTAATCTAGATTTATATTTTTTATATTATACTTCATTTATATTTTTACATTTTACATTTATAATATACTTTTTCTATGTGATACAGTTTCTCAAACAGTACAAGTTCGTCTTTTTAGGTGGAAATATATAGTGGCTTTTAAAATAATTATCACATTTGGAATAAAAAAAGCATGAAAACATATTGGTTAACAGACATTTACTTCTACTTATAACCTGCTCTTTTTTTGAGTTCTCACATGAACAGCGATGAATGAATGTGTGAGACCTTGTCTAGTGTCAGCATTTGATCATAACAGTCCTGTAACCAAATTAACAGCAAGAGGGCAGCAGACACCAGCTATGAACAACCTTTTAGAAGATGTCTGCTGTTAATGCAATATCTAGATTCAAATTCAGATCAATTCCTATGTGCAGTTTAAATTTAACACATGATAATTGATTCATATGTGTTAGGAACCCGTCTAGCTAGTAGTGATCTTGTATGTTAGGTTTCATGGTGACGTGATTGCGTGTGTCTTCCTCTTCCTGTTTGTGTGCATGCGATGAACGTATATGAGATGTGTGCTTTGGTCCTATTGGAGAGGAGAGAGCTGGTGTATGTGAAGGTCACATGTACAGTAGAGCTGCACCGGTGCTGCAGACGCAGAAACACAGTGCTGAGATAAACAGGGAACCCTGTGTCCGCTCTCCTTCAGTGAACACTGCAACACACTGCACTCGACAGCATGCCTGTTTTCCTCACTGCGCACTGGAAGAGACTGCACTTTGAATATGTCCGCTATGATGCGGACATTACTTTATTTACAACCCCATCAAAATTATAATGTGAGCTTTTCTTATATTCTTTTGATGGTGCCCATCAAATTATGTTTGCAGTCTGAAGCTGCCTTTCTGTTTGCTCAAATTGCTCCCTTTTTTTTCTCTTGTTGTAACCAATTACACATTTCACCTTTAAATTAACTATCAGGCAGTGTAATTATCAGTGTGTCATGACCTCTTCTTGTTATATGGTTTATTATGTGATGTTAAAGAGCATTAAGGGGCATGCTTAACCTCTGACCGTTGCCCTCATCAGGGTCAGCAGCAGTATGAAGGGCGGAGGTGGAGGGAAAGAACCTCCGGTGGAGGGGGAGGTCAGTGGAAAGCGGCCCAAACGCAAGTGTTTGCAGTGGCATCCGCTGCTGGCCAAGAAAGCTCCAGACTTCTCTGAGGAAGAGGAGGAGGAGGATGAAGAGGAGCTGGAGAAGGTGAATGATTAGACAAACTGGATTCACTTCAGCGCATTAAAGGGATAGTACGCCAAAAAATGAAAATTCTGATATTAATTACACATCCTTGTGTCATTCCAAACCTGAAGCCCTTCGTTTATCTTTGCAACACAAAACATGTTGAATCATATTGTGATTCAGTAGTAATATTTTAACTGGTTTAAAATAAAGACTATTGAAATAGACCTTCCATTTCCGCCCAAACTATTTCAGTTTCACAAATTTGTCAGTACAGCAAAAAAAAAAAAACTTCATATGGTCTTTAACATTCATTGTTGAATCATTGTCAGGCTCAGTCAGATTTGTAGAATATACAAATATATGTTTGTTTGGTATTTGTTTTGTTTTTTTGTTTTTTTCTCATCATGCATCTCTGCAAGAAAGTTTGTATCGTTAATGAAAAGCAAAATACTTTATTGAGGTATTTTAATTCAAAATACCAATACTTGAAAACCAACATTAGCAACAGAAAACCAAACTGAAAACTAACAATAGAAACAGCATTATGTCGACTCTGAGTTATGGATATGGAATTATGTGGCAGAAGCTAATGTCTTGCATTTAGGTCAGGTATTTTATAGAGGAAGGACAAAAATTTAACTGCATCTGTATTAGATAGAATTTCGTAATTTCATCTATATTGTTTCAATTTAATATTGTACTGTGGTAAAATATTGCAGCAAAAATATGTGAATAGGCTTTAGTTTTAATCTTAGTGTAGCTTTGTCCACTGCTACTGTTGAAATTGACCAGGTCTTTGTATGTCTCTTTACACTTTCTCCTCACTTTTCTCCTCAGGAGCCGGTGTTATGTGTAGAGAGTGGTGCACAGGAGGGAGAGTCTGGCGGGATGGAAGATGAGAGTGAGGAATACTCCTCTGAACAACGGGCTCGCCGGCCCATGAATGCCTTTCTGCTGTTCTGCAAACGGCACCGTTCACTGGTCCGACAGGAGCATCCGCGACTGGACAACCGGGGAGCCACTAAGATCCTGGCGGACTGGTGGGCTGTACTGGACCCCAAAGAAAAACAGAAATACACAGACATGGCCAAGGAGGTAAAAATTTGTCTAAGGGAGACTATACACAGTGTTGTTGTTTTTTTTGTTTTTTTGTGGTCATTAAATGTGAAAGCAAACATAAATCCATAAATCCATTAAAACCATCCAACTGTTAATTTCATTAATGCATTGGCAATCAATGGGTCAGGCATTTGGCGATAAGGCTAGGTAAACCTGGCTATCATCTGCATAGGTGTGATATGCAACTTAGTAGGAGTATATGCAGGCTAAACAAGAGCGGTACAAGAATTGAGCCTTGTGGGTCTCCGCATGTCATGGATGTCCACTTAGACTTATGCTCTCCTATACTCACATAATATTATTTTATTATGTTCTGTTTTATACAGTATAAGGATGCGTTCATGAAGGCTAATCCTGGTTACAAATGGTGTCCTGCCACCAACAAGCCAGTAAAGAGTCCTTCTCACTCTGTGAGTAACGCCCGCAAGAAAGTCTGGTCTCTTCCATCCAACCCTAGCAAGGAATCTTCAGCTGCCAAAAAACACCCTAAAACTGACAGCACACCCCAGCTCAACTTCGCCATGGCTGGTAGGTATAAAACAAACACTTGTTTCCACACATACACTACTGTTCAAAAGTTTGGGTTTGGTAAGATTGCATTTATTAAAGAAGTCTCTTATGATCACCAAGTTTGTATATAGAGTAAAACTGTTGGGAAATATTATTAAAATTTAAAATAACAGTTTCTATTTTGATATATTTTAACATTTAATTTATTCCTGTAATGGCAAAGCTGAATTTTCAGCAGCCATTAGTCCAGTCTTCACAATCGCATGAGCCTTCAGAATTCATTCTGATTTATTCTGATTTAATTTTGTTTGGTTTGTGGGGTTTTATTTTTTTTTATAGAATTCCTTGATAAATAAAAAATCTAAAGAACACAATTTTTTCAAAAATAGATTAGTTGTAACATTAGAAATGCATTTAATCTCACTTTTAATTAATTTTATGCATCTTTGCTTAATAAAAATATTAATTTCTTATAAAAAAATTAAAACTATTGAATGGTAGTGTTCATATTCCTTCACCACCCTATGTCTCTAAGTCAGAGGTTTTTTAACTGTATAGTTCAACATTTCTTTACAACTTTTTCCTCTGCTGTGTTTATAGATCCCAATAAGATGGGTGGCTTAAGCATGCTGCTGTTAGCAGGGGAGCACGCACTTACTGCTAGAGAGGTACAGTAGCATCATTTTAATACTTATGAAAAACCTTATTAGGCTAAGTACAACCTTTGATCAAACAAGACACCCAAGACCCCCTTTTGCATAGCAAATATGAGGACTGTGTGATGCATTGTCATATGTTTTATTAATGTTAGGAATGTGCTGTATCATATTGATTATTTGACAGTAGTATAGATTGTATTAAATCATTTCTGTCGATTGATTTTGGATGTATATTTAATGATTTTAGATAGTTAAAGGGTTAGCTCACACAAAAATGAATACTCTTGTCATTAAAGGCGCTGTATATTATTTTTATTAAGCTTTTCACTCTACTAAAGCATAAAAATACCATAATGTGTTTGCAGATATTTAAGAAACATGCTAAGTTAACATACTTGTTTATCTGAAAAACAATGTTACAGTCAGCTATTCTCCTTTGAAAATGTGTTCCATGCCGGAATGTTGGTCTTTGTTTCCCACCCACCGCCAGTTTACCCAAGTGTATTTTAGCACCACGAGTTGCCAGTTGGCAAAAAAACACAGCGTATTTAATTTTATTCATCACCAAGTGCGCTCGTTCTTGTTAGTGTCGTCAGTCTGGTAACCTGTGTGCGAGTCAAGTCTTATGCCTGTTTCACATATAATCCGTCTGCAGTGCGTCTGCAGTCCGAGTGCTTTACGTATGTGGTGCTGAAGCAGCACGGACTCATTGTGCTTTCACACAGGTTTGCAGTCCGCTACTGATCCGCGTCGGTTTAAGACACAAAAACAACATTTGTCCATTATTTTGTTATCAAAGCATGTAAAAAATAAAATAAAATAAATAAAAAAATGCAGCATTGTGATACTCTTTCATCACAGTACAATAACAATTTTTCATAGACATATTTAAATTAAAATATAAACAACGTATTACTCATGCATTTGACTGCTAGGTTTTTATAATAAGTTGCTGAAACAAGCTGCAACACATTTAAACACAACATTAGCCTACTTTTCTTGTTAGGATATCACAAACATTTAAAATTAAAACTCACCACTGACAGAAACAGTCGACTCTCGTGCCTTTTGTATTTAAATCTTTATTACGCGCAATCCAACGGGTCTTAAATAATTGTATATTATTTTTTATCTTAAATAAAAAAAATTCGGCCTCTATAAAAGTGCATATATAATGTTGCCTTGTTTCTCTAAAGTTGCTCTTTTTCTTGTTTTAAATCTAGCTAAAACCCATTTGTTGCGTGTGAAACACAGTAGGCTTTAATTAGTATACATTTATTGTGAAATGACTGCATTTCCGTGTCAATCCATGTTAATTTTTTACGCGAACAATGCGCTGTCACTTTAATTCAGCGCATGCAGCACAGCAAAAATAACCTCGGTACGTAAACGATCTCTGCACTGCTGCAGACGCACTGCTCCTGGAACGCAATGACGGACCGCAACCGTGTGCAGTGTGAACGCTGGAATCCGTTAACATGAATCCGCAACGCATACGCACCGCAGACGGAGTATGTGTGAAACGGGCGTTAGGAAGGACTGGGTGAAAAAAATATTTCCAATATTTTGAATTTCCTATATCAACAGCTCTGTGTCAATAAGGACTGTGCGATATGGACAAAAAAAATATTGCAATTAAAATGTGTACCTTAAAACATGTCTCTCCTCTCGCTCAAACTGTGTCCAATGCACTCACAAATCTCTCTATGCCAATGCCCTAGAAATTCTTTTCACACCTTTTTATTTCTAGCCTTTTCTGTTCACATCTTTCACATTTTTTACCATGTGCAGCTTGAATGCTCTGATCCGTTAACGTGAGCATAGAAAAAATATGCATCACACAAACGGAGTGTGTGAACCATAGCATACTGCGGGAGGTCGGCCCGTGGAAAATCATGCTATAAAGCAATTTAGAAATTGCGCACACTCAGATTTTTATGATGATTTTGATTAATCGCACAGCCCTAATGTCAATCCTACATACAGCACCTTTAATTACTCATCCTCATGTCATTCCAAATTTGTAAGATCTTCGTGCATCTTCGGAACACAATTATAATTTTTTTGTGAATCTAAGATTTTTCTGGCCCTGCATAGACAGCAACGCATCTGACACATTCTAGGCCCAGAAAGGCAGTAAGGACATCGTTAAAATAGTCCATTTGACATCAGTGTTTAAATTATAATGTTATGAAGCTATGAGAGGCTTTTCTTTTTTGGGGGGAACTAACCCTTTGATTTGGAATGTTTAATTCTCTTATTTTCCCATTTAGAATACCTGTGTTGTTATCTACAGTACCTACTAAAAGTTAATCTTTAAAAACTGATATAAAAACTAAACAAGATCTTTAGCAATTATCATAAGGAATGTTCATTTTAAAATAATTTATTTGTATTTTTTATAAAAAAAAAAAAATAGTATAGAATTTTACTGTAAGCCACAGTATGAAAATAATTATTGTCTTGATAAAATATTGGCTAGTTAAAGGGGTCATCTGATGCGACATGCACTTTAACAAGTTGTTTGAAATGTGAGTTGGCAGTGTTTGTACACAACCACCCTATAATGATAAAAATCCACCCAGTGTTTTTTTTTTAATCTCATTAAATAATTTCCACTTTCTCATACCAAGCCATTCTCAGATGCCTGTCTGTGTGAAGTCACACAGACCCAGGCCCTCCCACAATAGTTGATTGACAGTAGCATTTTACCTAAGACCCGCCCTGAGTGAGCTGTCATCAGTCCGCCATTGTTTCCGCCAGAGCAGATGTAGATAAAGAATGGTTCCTAAGCGATTGAGGTGTTTTGTTGTTGGATATATTAATGAACGTAGCAGTCCTCATTCACTCCAGACATCTGAGCCTCCCAAGACACAATGGATTACCTTTGTTTTTGTAGGGAATGCGCCACCGATCTACCTAAATGTGTCTATGTTTACTCAAATCATTCATGATCCAGCCTCACCTACAGAAGTGAGTACAAGGTTCTTTTATGAATCGTTGCAAATCGCCTTTGCTAATAACATGATACTTAACAAGTTCCGTGGCTAAAGTAAAAAGTCTCTGTCATCAACCAACGGAAGAGAGAGGCAGGGTATGCAGAGCTCATTAGCATTTAAAGGAACATGGACTAAAATGGTTAAAAACAGCTGATTTTGACAAGGTAAAAAGGGTGTTGTTTCACACAACCATTGAGAAATTTTAAACCAAAGTATGTTACAGACTTTTCTGTAAGACCCCAAAGTTAGGGATGCACCGATCATGGTTTTTCATGGCCGATTTCGATACCGATTTTTTTACAAGCTAACTGGCCGATTCCGATACCGATTTCCGATTTATTTTTTTTATCTTTTAAGCAACAAACCAGAAAGAAGGACAGTGTGCATAAACAAGATATTTGGTATTTAATAAGCCAAACTTGCTTTTGGCTATTGAAAACAATAACTGTTATCATCTGAAATTAACAGCAGTAACTGCACGGTAAGTAGCCTACAGTACATTCAATACAAACATAGATGGTACAGACATCAGCATTTAGCTTTTGTTTTTGAATTGTGTTGAAGCTACAGAGAACTGGCCTTAAATAAAAGATTAACTGTAACCATGTGAAATTAAAGGCAACAATTGCATAGTTCTACAATTCAAACAACACAATCAACACACATTCAATAAGATGTTTCTTAATCAGCATTTTAGTTTTTAAATTTGGCTTTAATAAAAAAAAGGTCTTTACCAGTGAGACTAAATAAAAGAATGCTATATAAATACATTTTCCAAAATGTTAAAATCAAATAATGTTGGTGCGAATAAAACAAAGATGCAAAGTGTTTCATACATTCCAAAAAAAAAAAAAAAAAAAAATAGGGTACTGATTTACATCTATATTTTTTTTACTTGAGCCAATGAAAAATAAATAACTTATTGTCTCAAGTAAAAAAATATAGATGTGAATCATTACCCTAAAATGTTTTAATTGGATGAATGAAACACTTTTTTTCTGTGTGATTTTTAAATCAAATTAAGTCTATGTAATTTTAAGGTAAACTAAAAATAATCATCCTAATGCAGAACTGACGTTTATTTCCGGCTTTTCAAACGTGTAAGCAAGTTCTAATAAAAAATAAAAAAACATTTCAGTTTTGTCACAGTGTAGTCAGTTTCGTTTCTCATCCAAAACGCGAGAAGTTGATCTGAACATCTCTTCATGGTCTACCCGTGTTCAGGGCGCGGACCGGTACAGTAGATGCTCGCGCAGCTTCAGTGCGCGCAGGAAAGGCTCTTATTTGTGCGTCAGTACACCCACGGCTGTTCGCTTCCTGCTCTCTGTGCCTCAGACATGAAACTCTGCATTTCCAGTAGCTACTGATCGGCTGCCTGTGTCCTGCGCACAGATTTCGAAATACTCTTCCACACAAATGACATAGCGAACGATTACAATGTAGTCTGTGCACGCGAGTGCACTTCTGGAAAAATCGTCCAGAAAAAAAGATCAAAAACCGGCCGATTGCCGATCACTTATTTTAAGCAAAAACCAGCCGGTTCCGATTTATGGCCGGTCAACCGGTGCATCCCTACCTAAAGTATCATATCAACTTGTGGAAAATGGGCATCTGATAACCCCTTTAAACCTTTTTAAAAAATAAATTAAATATCAATTTATCCACAATGAATTTCAAAATTCTTGTAGTTCAAATGTAAGAAGCTCATATGCAGATCAAGTCTTATGCAGAAAATAAATCAATATAATAACATTTTAGAATGGATTCAAGTGTGATTGCATATATTCATATGCAGATCTTGCTGTAGAAACACATGCGTCAATATAACGACAGTCGAGTTAAATTAGTTTTTAAACCAGGAACACAAAGAAGGCTCTAGATGGGAATAACAGTTATTAGTCTAGATTCTTGTCCTCGTATCTTGATGTGATTGAGACAAATCTGCATCACTCTGTACTCACGGCAGACCTCGGATATAATGAGCACATGATCAGTGCTCACGTAAATAGACTGTGACAGGCTCATCTCCACGGATATGGCAGCCGCAGCGGGCTGTGACTAAACAGACTGGGATGACTGTTTTGGGCCCCAAACTGGGTTTGTGTGCCATTAGGTGGTGCATTGACTTCATAAATTGTAGAGCTTTATGAGGCGTTGAGGACGCCAGGCCAAAGTGTGTGTGTGTGTGTGTGTGTGGATGTCAGGGATGTGGGTTGTTTGTGTGTATTCCTGTGGGTTCCTCAGACTCTCACAACTGTTAATCCTCTGTAAATTCCATTTCCCTGCCACTAAGTGATCCTAATTGCCTTCGGCGCAGTGCATTTGTCACTGAAGAGAGCCACGGGAGGTTTATACAAAACAAAAGGCAGCACCTCGTTGTTTTGCAGACAAATCACATTACATCATCTGTTTGGTTTTGATTGAGGGGACAGTGCTGAATTCTCTACCTGTTGACTGTCCGTAATGTTTAACCAGAAATAGTTTTCTGAATCTTGATGTCAAACTAAATTTCACCCACAAGTTGATCCAAAGCAACTGTGCATGGCATTATTGCACTACAAGTCACTGATAAATTAAAAGTAACACCATGTTGCTTCAGGTAAATAGTTGTCATGTTTCTAGTTTTTTTTGTGCTACTCAGCTAAACCAGTTAAATAATTTTTCCAGTTTGCTTAAAATAAAATTTTGTGTGAATATATGTGATATTTCTTGAGCCCAATCCAAAGCAGTCCTATTTTTATGGATAACTTGTTTTTTTTTTGTTTTTTTGCAAGAAATTCATATTTTTCACCAAAACACAAATGTTGATTTAAAATAAATGACATTTAAAGAAACGTTTTAAAAGACATGTTCTTCTTTATATATAAAATTGTATAAAACTGTAATTCAGAATAATTTATGTCAATATATCTAAAATAACCTGTATCAATTGACTTCAGTGAATACAAAGTAGACTATAATAATTCAACTTTTTGCTGATGTCTAGTTTCTGAGGTAATGTGCAGTGGTTTCCAGCGTAGACATCTCAAGCGGTCTCGTTGTCTGTCACTTCCTGTTTAGACAGCATAATTGATGGGTCTTTTTTATTTTATGGAATCTACCTGTGGCTTTTCCATCAAACTGTCAACAGAGGGAGATGTTGAGTTGTAAATGTCAGTGGTCATTTCAAATAGGGTGTTGATTCGAGGTTGTTTTCATTTATGGTTTGTTCTGCTTTACTGATATAATTTTATTAATATATATATATATATATTTTTTTTTTTGTCCTTTCGTTTTAGATTTCCTCCAGCTCTTCCCAGACAGGATGCGCAGATGTTGTTAAGCACACTGGGAAATCAGCCCTTTTCCAGCTGGCTGAGGTGAGACAACCTGAAGACTTGTCAGTCTTTAATAACAAACCCTTAAATCCATCCTTAGCAGTGAGATGTCTCGGATGTGGGTTGTTGGCTGTGTGAGTCCAGATGACTTGCTTAATGATCTAAATGACTTAATGATCCCTAACCCTAACCCTAACCCAAATGACTTAATGATCTAGATGCATTTTGTTGAAACTCATGTTTTTATTCTTTCCCCTCAGATTTCTTCCAGTCCAGTGCAGCCAGCTGGGGGAAGTAAAAACGCTGAGGACACAAGCTCTCTCACACATGTAGAGGTGAGGGTTTTGGAAGTGCTACATTAATGGGGGAGATTTCCAGTATCTTGAGAATTTAGAATTGAAGGCTCATTCGGTTCATTTGAATTTCCTGTTTAGGCCTCTGGACCATCTCAGCCAAGTTCACCAGACCTGCCCAAGAGTTGTGTTAAATCACCCTTGTTTCAGCTGGCTGAGGTACAGATGAACTCTCCTAGAGACTCCATTACCCCCCGTCCATCCCACTCTGAATGTTTTTTGTCCCACCTTACCTCGCTCATAGTGCAGATACAGTCAAGCTATGCTAGGAAGTAATTATTCTTAAATGTTTTATGCAGTGTTCACATTGACTGTGTATGTGTGTGTGTCTATATATATATATATATATATATATATATATATATATATATATATATATATATATATATATAGACGAAACCTTCAGTAAATCAGAAAGTGCCAATAAAATGTCCCACTTCTTCTTTTGCTGGTGTATTTACCTGCTAGAATACCAACTTCCTCCATCCAGACAGTCATTTTGATATTCCTGAACTTTCAGTCATTGCTTTAGCTTTTTGTGTTTTCTCTTCGGTGTCATTAGCTCTAAAGGCCATCTGCTAACTATTAACTTTTAATTTGAGCAGTTATTACAATTAAACTGCTCCTACATTGTGGCACAAAACGTGACAGCATGTGATGCAGGAATGTTTGTATTAGGCAGGTTTTTTTTTACAATATATTCTTTGTAATATATTGTAAAAATTTATAATATTTTTAATCATTTCCTCTGTTAATTGCTGTTGATATGTGTGTTTTGTGTGTTTCTGTAGCAGATCTCCTCCAGTAGGCCTCAGTCAGCGTCTGAGGGGAGGCAGTGCGGCCAGTCGGCTCTTTTCCAGCTCGCAGAGGTACATCACCAACCCTCATACAGCATAATCACTGCCCCGGGTTACACAAACATGCAAGACAGGAGGATGAATCTTATGCTACATACAGTATTTGATGTTATAATGCAGAATTAAAGCTCAGTGAGGCAGTGGCTGGTGTTGACCAGTTGGCATAAACAATGGCAAGCAACGTTATGTAATAAATCCTAGTAGAGTTTTGAAGCTTAGGCTACCACCTGGTGGGTGTTTATATATCTTAAAATCAACATGAAATTAAAATAGACCCTTTTACTTTTTTATTACATGTTTCTGGTGTAATTGTGAACAATTCATCAGTACATGTTTTCTAAAAAAGATTTTTTTTAAAGTGTAAAAATCAAAATGTATCCAAACCTCATTTAACAACTTTGCTTCAGAAAATAAGATAACATTTATTTAACATTTATGCTTAGATATGAAATATATTTTTTAAATGCTTTAAGATAACTCAAAACCCCTTAGATTTAAAACATAAAATAACACATATATAAAATCATTAAAGTTTAATAAATACAATTAATTAAATTAAATAAAACTTTCAGTACAATCCACTAACAATTATTTGCTGAAAAAGTTATTATTATAAATAATTATTTTATCTTTATTTCATCTTTACCAAACAAACAAAACACATTTTTATTTTTTTTATTTTTGTCAATTCGCTTATAAACACACAAATACGGTACATCTTAGACTTTACATACACTCTTAAGCATATTTGACATTATACTTATCACTTTATACTATTTTCTCTGTCAATCACACGTTCATAGCTAGCCATGTTAGACATGAGTTCTAGCTATTCACCAAACAAATTGGGCATAACAGATTTCCAATGTCTCAAAATGAATCCAGACACCATAGCTAGACGGCACCATTGACTGCCGGGAGAGGTCCCTATCTTCTGGTTAAATACCCAACATACAGAGAGCAGGGTTCTTGTGTAGTGTTAGGCTGAAAATGTCATTGTGTAAAGAAAGCCTCTGTTGGAAAAGAAGCCAACAGTTGCTTTTCAATATGCACCCACGTAAGGGTCTGTGTTGGATGCCATATTGATTTTAGTCTACTGCAAAAGTGAAAACGACCAATGATACCAGTCGACTCTGGGCAGAGAGATCCCACCCAAAATTTTTGTAGAATACAGTTTGGTAAGATTAAAAAGGGGGTTCTTCCCTTGCCAAATAAAGGATCCTACATTCTTATTGTAATCCTTCGGAAGTGATAGTGGTAATGCAAGGGAGAGCATATATGACAAATAATTAATTTTGGGAACAATTATCCTTTTAACAAGATTAAATCGACCCAAAATAGACATAAGTTTGCTCCAGTTCTGTAACAAATTTTAGATCTCTTGAATAACTGGTTGAAAGTTAACCTGCATAATTTTTTCTAATCCACTTACAAGTTTGATTCCCAGACCAACTAACCCAGATGACATCCAATGAAATGGCCATTGCACTTCTAACATAGTATTATGGTTTTTATACAGAGGCATTACTTCGAATTTACTCATTTGATATTTGATATTTGAGAAAAGTCATCAACTGAAGTGCACATTGGGAGTACTGTTATTTTTGGATTAATAAAGATATTAAAATATCGTCAGCATACATACTCATGTTATGCTTCTGCAGACCGGACATTACACCTTTGGGTTGCTGCGTATAGCTACAGCCAGTGGCTGTAACACCAACACAAAAATGAGGGGCGAAAGGGGTTAAAAAACATCACACATAGCGCGTTAAGGACAAATTTGGTCCTATTTGAACCCATTAAAATATCAATTTTTGAACCCACTGTCATAATATCATAAAATCATAATTTCTAATATAATACCCTGTCATTACCAAACCTTGGGGAAAAATATTTACTTTTTACTGTTTTCCACCAAATGGCGTCACTACATAGGTGTTCCCTATGGGTGGAAATGCACATTATTTTCCTGGTGTCAACTAGGAAAACTATTGATTGTGTTATGAAGCATTTCAATGGCTCAATAATCTAAAATTATGTTTCTGAGTAAGTGTGGATGTCTGAGAGTGTGGATGTGTGTCTGCGTTGACAAAAGTGGGTGTGTGTACTGTGTAGGGCCTAAATATAATACATGCTGTTTAGGCGTGTGACAAATCACAATATCCTGAAGGTCATATTTTACCCTTTCTGTCTACTCTCTCTCTCTCTCTCTCTCTCTCTCTCTCCGTGTGTGTGTCAGTGGTGTAGGATGTGTAGGATATGTGTGTAGGTGTGTGTGTGCGCGCGCATTTAGCAAGAGAAAGCGCTTCTCACTGCATTGTTTTCTTTCTGTTTGATTCATGCGTATTTTACGCACAGATATGAACCTTTGACACAGCTTCGTTTTTCTAGCAGTCTATGTTTCAAAGTTAATTGATAATTTCTCACATACGTAGATGCACAAACACAGCCATGCAGTCAGCCATTAGACAATAATAACACCTTTCATCTTGCGGCAACACAAAGACGAAGAGCGCTGTGGAGTTTCAGCTCACTTCGCAGTCTGACTCCTCATCTGACCCAACTCAGAGTGACGAACTGGTGATCTTGTAGTTTTGCTTCTTTCTAGAGCGAATTCTGATGTGAGACAGGCACAGGTTATAGTCACCTAGTAGAAATCAGGAAAATGTTTGCAATACTACAGATGTTTGCAGTATGTCAATTATATTTTAGAAATAAAAAAAATCATATAATTGACATACTGCAAACATCTGTAGCATTGCAAACATTTTCCTTAATTCTACTAGGTGACTATAACCTGTGCCTGTCTTGTCTTGTCTAAGGACTGACTGCATGGCTGTGTTTGTGCTTCTACGTATGTGAGAAATTATCAATTAACTTAGACTAATAGACTACTAAAAAACGAAGCTGTGTCAAAGGTTCATATCTGTGCATAAAATACGCATGAATCAAACAGAAAGGAAACAATGCCGTGAGAAGCGCTTTCTCTTGCTAAATGCGCGCGCACACACACAAACACACACACACACATCCTACACCACTGACACACACACACGGAGAGAGAGAGAGAGAGAGAGAGAGAGTAGACAGAAAGGGTAAAATATGACCTTCAGGATATTGTGATTTGTCACACGCCTAAACAGCATGTATTATATTTAGGCCCTACACACACCCACTTTTGTCAATGCAGACACGCATACCTCTCAGACATCCACACATACTCAGAAATATAATTTTAGATTATTGAGCCATTGAAATACTTCATAACACAATCAATAGTGCCCCTAGTGGACACCAGGAAAATAATGTGCATTTCCACCCATAGGGAACACCTACGTAGAGACGCCATTTGGTGGAATACACTATACAGTGCAAATATAATGCTTTTGCTTCAAAATGAAAGGATGTTTCAACATAAATCATGATTCCTGTATTAATGACGACCCCGGCTTTAAACAACGTTTTAATGGGTTTCAATGGGCCATTTTTGTTCATTATGGTGCTGAGTGTTACTATTTCATACATATTTTACATATTTAACATATTTTGCAAAATGGGATAAATTTTTTTAAAAAGTATCCAAAAAGTCACGATTTTGCCAAATGACATACCATTTGCATTAAAACAGCCAAAATAGTCAAAGAAATTCAACTGCAAATGACCAAAAATGTCCCTAATGCAGCTCAAGGGTTAAAAAATGCTTTTGCGAAAGTATAGAAACTTGTCAACATTCAAACATATACTAATAGATTGCGAACATGGTCTTGTGTTGACTTCCAGGCAGCTTATATATAATTTTTCCATAACTTGATGTGCGTGTGTGTGTGTGTGTGTGTGTGTATGTGTGTGTGTGTGTATAGATGTGTTTGGCTTCTGAGGCTGAAAAGATGGAAGCTCGATCCTCCCAGCCCTCTGGTGGTTCCTCCTCACTCTGTGCTCAGCACAGCTTAAGTAGCAGAGTCACCGAAGAACACGAAGACACTGCTGAACTTCCTATCACCACAACATCATCAGCATCTTCCTCATCATCCTCTACCTCTGGATCCACCTCATCATCCCCTACTGACACCACCCCATCTTATCTCAGCCCGTGTAAGACGCTGAAGAAGAAGAAAAAGAAGAAAGAAAATAAAGACTCGTATGAAAATCCTGCATCGCCCAAAAAGCCGAAGAAGCGACATTCGCCCGAGTCGGACCTGGACAGCGTGATGTTCACCATCGAAGCAGTAGCAAAAGGTGCTTGGGGCTCGGAAGAAACACCAAGGAAGAAAGCTCATCCCTCAGAGAGTGAGAGCAGCCCCATAATGGACCAATCTCCAGCGGTGAAGAAGAAAACAAAACCTAAACCGAAAAAGCAATTGAAGTTAAAAGACGATGACGCGGAGGAAGAAGAAGAAGGGGATGAAGAGACCTATAAACCACAGGACGTAGAGATGAAAACTGAAGAAGCTCCTCTGACCCCTAAAGATGAGTGTGAGAATGAGCCAGACATGAAGGTGGAGCCCCCTGTTGGTGTGGAGGACACGACACCACACTGCTCTCCTCTTCATCCTACAGAACTGGAGGAGAAAGACACAGACTCCAAACCACCTCAAACCAGACAGGAAGATAGAGAGCAAGAGGTTAAGCCAGAGACCTGTGGGTCCAGGAAGTCAGAGCGAAGCTGTAAAGGCGCGCTTTATAAGACTCTGGTGTCCGAAGGGATGCTTACATCACTGAGAGCAAATGTGGACAGAGGTAACGCACCTCACACAGGTTCCTTTCCTGTTTGCTGATCTAGTCATAGGTGCTGTGTGACTGGATTTGAAACTCATTACACTTTAATTCAAACTGATCATGTGGAGCAAATAGTTGCATGGAAAAACATACTTCCCCATTTATATCTCTAAAATCTTATTCTGCAAATATGCCAATAACACAGAAATAGATTAGGTTGTGCTTCCTAGAATTCTCTGAGGAAGCATTGTACCCTTGTAAGCTATTTGTATTTTTATATCATATTATACTGAATATCAATAAAATTTTTACTTAATAAAACTCAATTGGAATCAATTTTGATCTCAAGTAATTCACATATAAACTAAAATCAGGTGATACAGTGAATGAAAAAGTTCTGTTTGGTTTTCTGCTCTGTGTTGCAGGGAAAAGAGGTTCACTGCGAGGAAGTGTGTCCGATCATGAGGGCGGCTGGAATGACGAGAGCTGGGGATTTTCTCAAGCTGCTACCAGCAACCCAAAAAAGCTCAAGAAGTCTAAGTCTAAAGAAGAAACCACCCCAGGGTGAGCTGTAATTCCTCCTATCACATCACTCAATCTGCAGAGGAGTATATTTTATTTGGGCTGCAACTAACAACTTTTTTTTATAATGGAATATTTTTTTCCTCTCAATCAATCAGGTCGAAAAAAAAAACAAAAAAACAAAATCTTGGCCAGTGCTCCTTCAAACAACAAGCAAATTCAAGGCTATAAAAACACCTAAATATAATAATGAATGTAGGTTATATATGGAATTTTAAATATAAATTGCATATGTATTTGATATTTAATTAAAAGTGCAATTTAAATAGATTTTAAGACTATCAAAACTCAAATGTTCTATTATTAAAAAGTAACAGAACAGCTTAAACACACTAGAGAAAAATAAATATACAAATGCATTTATACATTTATGTGTTTAATAAAAAAACCTACAATTGGGATTTTGGTGTACTAAACTGGTATAATTAAATTCTGCTAAACTAATTTTGTACTTAATTCACTTTAATTGTGAAAGTAGCGCTAAAGTCCAACTAAAGATATACTGAATTATATTTGAGTGTGCTAAAGTGGAACCAACACAAGTATGCTTCAGGTACACTTTAAATATATAGCATTTAAAAACTGACATTATTCAGAGATCATACAATCCTCATTAAAATATGTTTTTGGTTTAATATTAAGAAGTATGCATTATGCAGAACTAGTACTCAAAAAAAATTTTAATTATGCATTTTATTGCAGTTAGTCTTGAGTGATATGTCAGTTAAGTACATTTGAACTATAATTAGTTTGAAATAAATTACAAATTCGTTGTCGACTTTATCATTTTTGATTTTTAGTGATTTAGTTTATTAGTTGCAGCCTGATTCAACATTGATTATTACGGTGGCCGAAAAGTGCAAATTACAATTCTGAAAACAAAATTTAACTTTGTAATTTTTTTTGCACTGTAGATTATTGAGTGATAATGTAATTAATATTAGCTGAATCATTATATTTTACGATGAGGCTAACTTTTGGGTTTGCTTTTTTTATTAAGTTAATTGGAGAGTGTTAAAACATTTCTCATTAGGTTAGTTTGATTAATTAAGTAAGTAGTCTTACGAGTTTTGTACATTCCAAGCATGTATCATACTCATTGATCACAGTTTCAGACTAAAATTGCAGAATAAAATTTTTGAAGAAAATTGCATCGTGTTTCTTTGTGCAATATTAAAGTCAGTTTATCTAGCAGACGTTAAATCCATAATGAGCAGACTTTGCACAGACGGCTAATGTTTTACTGTGTATAAAACTCACAGACTAGGAAAGCTTGAAGAGGAGTTTGAGAAAAAGTTCAACAGCTTGCCGCAGTACAGCCCCCTGACTTTTGACAAAAAGAGCGTGGCGATAACCAAGAAGAAAAAAAACAGTACGTCCAGCCCTCCTGAACCACCCAAACCCTGCAAGGGTGAGTTCACTGCATGTATGGAAACTGACATCACATCCTCCTGGCCCCCACACTCATTTCCTCATTTGCTTACTTTCTTAGGAAGTAGTCATCTCATGTTCAGAATGACATGACTTCCACCTAACATAGCATGCTGTGTTGTGTTTTTTTGTTTTGTTTTATTGCTTTTGAAATTAGGTTCATCTTCATCTCAGAAAAAGACCTTATTCCACAAGATAGTGAACAAGTACAAACACAGGAAGGAGAAATCCAGTGCCACAGACAAAGGTGACGCCCCCACAAGCCATTAGATTTCAGCTTCATTCTGCGTTCAGATGGCAAGACTGTGAACGAGTGCTGGAAACTGTGCTTGCATGGTGTTGTTTTTTTGTTTGTCCGTGGTTTAGCCCATTGTGCCTCAATGTTTCCTGCCACATAGCAGGGAACGCTGTTATATCTAGGCCACTGTATACTCCGGTTATATTAAAGGGGCTCACGTGTCACAGTTATGTAAATACTTTTGATGCAACCTGGTGGGGTTGTAGTACAAGTGGCACAAGTAAAATGCAATGCAACATCCTAAAGCATCATTCATTGTCAAGCATCTGCATTAGGTTTTTTAGGTCTCATTTTTGACATATTTCACATGTCTCCCCTTTATTCCTTTAGACGTTGTCCCAACTGACCCAACTGTGGGTGCAGAAACAAGTCCAGTGCTGAAGTCGGGCAGTCCATGCATGTCTCCCTCTCCTGAACCCCAGAAGGTTCTGGATACGCCTGTGGGCAGTCAGAAGAGGAAGGCCAGGAAGAGTAAAATCACACACTTGGTGCGCACGGCTGATGGCCGAGTGTCACCTGCACAGGGTGAGCTCAAGCCACAGTTTCCTGATACAACATCGTATTTCTGATTTCTAAACTGATAGTTTCTTGCAGAAATGCTCTACACCCCTGTGTTTTTCTTTTGTTTGCCAATGTATATGGCTGTTCAGAAGTAAGGATGAATTAATGTTTTTGTGTTTTAAGTGTCTTTTGCTCACTGAGGCTGCATGTATTCAATCAAAAATACAGTATTTTATTTTAAGTGTAAACAAAAACAAAAACATTTAAAATCATTTTTTTAGTTATGCATCCTTGCTGAATATAAATTTATATTATATATACACTCACTGTCCACTTTATTAGGTACACCTTTCTAATACCGGGTTAGACCCCCTTTTGCCTTCAGAACTGCCTTAATTCTTTGTGGCATAGATTCATCAAGGTGTTGGAAACATTCCTCAGAGATTTTGATCTATATTGACGTGATCGCATCACGCAGTTGCTGCAGATTTGTCGGCTGCACATTTATGATGCCAATATCCCAGTCTGAGATGATTTGAACCTTGTGTTGGTGCATTATCCTGCTGGAAATAGGCATCAGAAGATAGGTACTGTGTTCATAAAGGGATGGACAATGTCAGCAACAATACTCAGTAAGGCTGTGGCATTTAAACAATGCTTAAATGGTACCAAGGGGACCAAAGTGTGCCAAGAAAGATTAAGATTAAGGCCCCGATATACTTAGAACGAAGTAAGTTTCCGTTCTCTGTTTCAGTGCAAAAAGAATTTTGAAAAGGCTGAGCGACGGTTTATTGTTAACAAACTTTCCAACACCCCCTCGCTGCTGGAGGCGTGGTGTAAATTAATTTGAACAAGTCCCGATGCTCGCATGTATCCCCTAAACAAAACATCGATGAAATGTGTGAAAGGTGTACACAATCTAGATGTGAGACGGGGCCCAGTGGGTCAGTATATTATAAACAAAAGAATAATGATTAACAGCAGTTCAGAGCCAAGTATCATGTTTGAAATACAAAAGAACCATAATCAGTCTTTAGAAGTGTGAATGGCTCATAGTCTGAAAACTTTAGCATGGTGTGGGGAAAAAAATATTGGGATTATTTTGTTGCTTTATTTGATTCATGTTCATTTATTTTATTAAACTGGATTGGAACTTTTATTATTGTATATTTTTTAGGGATTTCATTTACTGTATACCCTTTAAATTCGCTTATTGAAAGAACAACAGCAGCAGTGTGATGCAACATTTATTTGAAACATGTATTTGGTACTTGCTACCTTATATCTTTACTCTTTCCTTTCATTCTTTTCATTGCTTTGGAAAACTTGTCTCAGATGTTTCTCTTCTTCACTTTTTGCATAACTCTGGGTCACTGTCTCTTCATCTTTAAAGTCTGTCCGCGAGCGATCGTACATGTGAGGATATATTTGAGCAGCTCAGCTATTCTACACTCCAGTGTATTCAGGAGATGATGCTCTCCTTAATGACCGCAACCGCCATGGACCAATAGAAACTCAAAGGTGTTTAGGTGCCAAAGCGAACTCCCCCAGAAAGTTCGCTTTGGTGAGCCATTTCAAACTTTCAAAATGAACTTCGTTTTGGCCTGGTTTAGTTCAAAATTACATCATATCAGTTCGTTCTTCAGTTTCGTTTGAAGTATACCGGGCCTTTACACCACCTGCAGCCAAGTGAAGGCAGGATGGATCCATGCTTTCATGTTCTTTACACCAAATACCAACCACCTGAATGTTGCGGCAGAAATCGAGACTCATCAGAACAGGCAACATTTTTCTAATATTCTACTGTCCAATTTTGATCCTGTGTGAATTGTAGCCTCCATTTCCTGTTTATATCTGACAGAAGTGGCACCCAGTGTGGTCTTCTACTGATGTAGCTCATCTTCTTCAGGGTTCAATGTGCATTCAGAGATGGTATTCTGATTACCTTGGTCATAACGAGTGGTTATTTGACTTACTGTTGCCTTTCTATCATCTCTAACCAGTTTGCCCATTCTCCTCTGACCTCTGACATCACAAGGCATTTCCATCCACACAACTGCTGCTCACTGGATATGTTCTCTTTTTTCGGATCATTCTCTGTAAACCGTAGAGATGGTTGTGTGTGAAGATCCCAGTAGATAAGCAGTTTTTCAAATACTCAGACCAGCCTGTCTGGCACCAAAGTCACTTAACTCCCCTTTCTTCCCCATTCTGATGCTCGGTTTGAACTTCAGCATGTCATCTTCACCACATCTAGCTGCCTAAATGCATTTAGTTGTTGCCATGCGATTGGCTGATTAGCAATTTGTGTCAACAAGCAATTGAACAGGTGTTCCTAATAAAGTGAGTGTGTACAGTATATATATATAATATTAAAAACAACAATATAATATATAATTAAGATTGAATTTACAGATGCATCATTTTAGAATAAAGTTAGCCACTAATACCACTTACCACAGTAGGAATGCGCTATTCACAGATATACTTTCTCACCTTTGTATACCGCAACCAAAAGTGGCCACTGACAAAAGAGTACCAAGATAAAATAGACCACATTAAGCTGTCATCTCATGACGGTGCATCTTTATCGTGCAGAATAAACTTAATTTATTTATTTTTTAGCTAGTTATATGTAATTTTTTATATCATGTAAGTGTGCATTGCCCAGAATAATTTCGATTGTTAACTGCTGCGGCGCTGCCAATTAAAAAAACATTATTGAAAGTCTAAATTCCTTTATACTCTATATTCCAGCAGAAGATAAATCCAAGGATCAGACCAAGAATCAGGATGAAAAGCCATTCTCTCAAGAGACATTATGCAATAGGGGGGTCTGCTACAATGACCCCATATCAGTGGAATCGGACGTGACGGATGCGTCCGGCGGCCTGCCGGCTTTCTTCAGCTTGGCTGCTCTGGCTGAGGTTGCAGCCATGGAGAATGTGCACAGGTAGAAAGGAAACCCTGCACTCTCATGGCTGAGATAGAGTGTGTGTGTGCCTGTTGATAATAACCTCCTGTGTGTTTGTTCCAGAGCCCAGCGTGCTGTCAGCATCCCCACTGAAGGTCAAGTGAAGGACATGGCTCCTGTGCTGATTTCCTGTGCGGACCAGTGAGGTCTCAGCGTGGCCCAGGACGGGTTTAGTCCAGACTGGGCTTATGTACGGACATGCTGGGACCTTAATCTTGATCCTTGGCCTCAGATGCCAGGGGGAAAGAGCGAACAAGAGCGAGAGAGACTGGAAAGGGATGAGGGAAGCTCTGAGCCAGATGAAAATGTTTTATCCCAGAAGCTTTCACCTTACACCCAACCCCATCCTCCCTCCCTCTCACCCCCTCAGGGCCCTGGGGGAGCCAATTCTGGTCCCTATGCTTATTTCCTCTGGTGGCTCTGGACCAGTTATCAGACTTTACAATCTGCAAGAAATATCTACTATTTAAGGTCAAGTTTTGCCTACAAAAAGTGCATTTGAAGCAAGTGCTCCCTCTTTGTCTCTCTCAATATCTTATGGTTCTGTTCCTGGTCAGCTTCATTGCACAAAAGTCTTTCTCACACAGCAGCGTACACCTTCTCTCGGTCAGAGGAATGTTTTGTGGTTTCCTGCCCCCCTTTCTTGCTCTGAATCTTACATGGTGAAGAGAAAGAGTTTTTTCAGACTGCTTAACCTCAGCCTCATACCTCACATACCTGTTCAGATTCGTTCTCTGCACAGAAGCACCACCTTCAGCTTCATAATGCACAGTCGATACCTAGATGCCTCTTTCTTTCAAGCAATGACCCTCAATGTGTTCGGTGCCTCTGTAGAAGACAGTTGTTCAGAGATAAAACACCTGTTTTCCATTCACAGACAGCAGCGATGTGTTGGGGGGGAAGCCGGATGTTTGCGCAAGCTGTGCTGCGGTTGTTGAGCAGGGTCCAAAATCTCACTCACACTTCACAAAGCATTGAATATTTTATTATATTAATTTACATTGCCGTTCAAAAGACTGGGATCTGTAATAATGTTTATGAAAGAAGTCTCTAATGATCACCAGTGTTGTATTTATTTAATCAGTAATTGATACAGTAAAAAAGGGATATATTCTAATATTTTCTTTTTTAATAATTTATTTAATATTTTATAAATGTAATTTATTCCTGTGCTAGCAAAGCATCATAACTTCAGTTTTCAGTGTCACATGATCCTTCAGAAATCATTCTAATATGCTGATTTGGTGCTTAAGAAATATTTCTCACCAATGATGAAAATAGTTGTGCTGCTTAATAGTTTTGTGGAAATCTTGATACTTTTTCAGTTTTCTTTAAGTAGAAAGTTTAAAAGCAAAGCAATTATTTGCATTAGGAATGTTTTGTAACATCATAAATGTTAGTCACTTTTGATCAGTTTAATGCATCTTTGCAGAATAAAAGTATTAATTTCTTTCAAATTTTTTTAAAAAAAGATTCACTGACCACTTTTGAACGGTAATGTATATTCTTAAAAAAAATAACATTTCATATACATCTTTTTGTAATGTGAAATAATCATAAATAATATTTCTGGTCTGCAAATTTGATTAACTGTTGGCAGATGAAAAGAGGTAATTTTAGACCCTGCCTACGAGTGTTTCTGACTGACTCACCAGATCTCGCGACTTTTAGCTTTGCGCTCTTCTTGGACATGTACAGCTAACAATGAGTTCATTATCAGAGTAGTATGGCGATACTTGAAAGAAAAAATGCATTTTATGTCAATACTTGACCTTACTGCAGTGTGTAGCATCTTGCTGGCTAATCCAAAAGAGTGCTACTCCTCTCTAATATAGTTTAATAATAGACACTGCACTAATTTTTAGCTACCGTAGACGATGCTTTTAGTTGTCGTTGGCTTTCGTTATAGTAGCAAGTTTTGTTTTTGTTTTAGTGTTAAGTTAGCTTTTGTATCATCACTGAGATACTCAGCCCTCGTTTTTTTTTCCTGTACCTGAGGCTGTAGGTGCCATTCCAGCTAAACATTTTGCTGATTCTGTCCATTCCTCCAAGCACACGGTGGGAGAGAGTTTGAGAGGAAAAGAAAACAGGGATTGACGTAGAAGAAAAAGGCGTTTTTCTCTCTCTCTTTCTCTCACAGACACACACAGACACCTTGAATCGTGGGAGTCAGCATAGCATGTTCTCCTGCGACGTGCACATCCTGTGTTTTAGGCACATGTGAGTCAGACCCTATCAGGGTCATGTTCTGAACTTTCTACCAGATCGTGTGCTGTGTGTCAATGACACATCACAAACAATCATGTTTTTATTAGTATGTTTGTCTGGTGAATATATCTACACAAATTCTTCAAACAAGATCAGTTTGTCTGAGAAGCAAAATTGTGTTTGGCTTTCCTCTCCCTTTTTTAAAACAAAAACCTCATGACCTTTTGTTTAATTCATACTGAAAAAGAAAGACAAATAAAATTAGTTTTATTTATCAAGATAAGTGGCTGGGTTTTGATTTAAGTGAATCTTTTTTATTATTATTTTAATAAAACGTTTCTTCACTGATTCATTCAGTGTGCTTTTCTGCAGGTTCCATCATTATGCCAGTAAGTGTTGACATGCAGATGTCATTTTGTGAGTTATGAGGAAGTTCTGAATCATTTACTGTACTTAACTGAATCTTTAAAAAACCACAAGTGTTGTTCACAACCAAAACAAGTCTTTATTAAAATGTGAGTGCCTATAAATTGGAAAAAAAGGAACATGAATGATTCCTCTGCTTAAACGGATTCATTCATTCAACTGATTTGTTCGATTTATTCTTGTATTATCTTGTGCGGTTTTGCTTCTCAGGTAATTTAATCTTGTTTTAAGGAAGTTTGGATATATTACTAGAAAACATTTCTACTTAGAAACTGATTCTTGCAGTGCACAGCTCCCTGGGTTCTTGGGCTGGTTCGAACCTCAGACTCCGCTTCCCGAACCCCTCCTGAGGTCATAGGGAGCCTAGATTAGATAAATGAAGGAATACTATAAGCCAGATCACAGGTTTAAAAGCCGCACACTCTTTCACTGTTCAAGCTTTTTACTTTTTAATATGACGATTGATGTTCTTTTGTTTGTTTTCCTTCGATTTTCTTCTATAAATGAGAATGTCTGTGAATTTATGAACTTATAACTAATAAGGTTTTTGTACTTCTTCGAAATACTGTATTTAATTTGTTCTCCTTAGAACACCTTCTGTAGGGCGCTACTGTTTTTCTTCGCTTCATTCGTAACGTTTCGTTTAGAAACCTCAGCCTTTCCTGAGGTGTGCTCTACTGGATCGAGACTGTTGTCAAAAGCTCAAATACAAATATCTGTATATATATATATATATATATATACATACCTATGCTTACCTGTTAAGCCAACAAGCACTGATAAAGAATGCACCATCTCTATATGATTAGTTTCTGCTTGTGGACGTGCACGTGCAACACAACCGCATTGTTGCATATGGCCTATGTCTGGCGTGCGTGGTGGTGTGCGAGATCTGTGTCTGAATGTTCCACTTTTCTGTTATTTATACAATAGAGGCATTTATTCCAAGCCAAGGGTTTAAACCTCAGTGTATTTTAAGTAATAGAAAGCTTGTAGGCTGTAATTGTGCCTGAGGCAGTCGTGAAACATTGATGATGTTCACCTGAAAAATCAGGTCCTAATCACTTTTATAAGTGTGATTTTATTAAGCTAGTTTTATAAATCACCTGTATGGCCCCGCTTATGAAACTTTCAAAGTTATAGTAGGGTAAAAATGTTATGAATTATGAATAATAAGATACTAAACCTCCTTCTCAGCTGTTTTGAATCAGTTGATTGTCATTATGTACAATGAATTGTATAAATCAGTGATCTTATCGTAAATGATCCCTTCTTCGTCATTAGTTGGAGTGGGCGCCATGTTTAATTTTTACGAAAAATCTTTGCGAAAAGTTAAACTTTGTCCACATTTACCTCAGCAAAATTTCACAAGCAAACTCCATTAATTTAAATGTTTTATCATACAATCTAGAGTTTTGCGCGAAAGCGTAAATGTTCCTTGAAAAAAATCACTGCAAATTCGCTTGGTTTTAAAATGATTTCTGAGTGAATACTTCGTACATTTCTACGAAATTGACTGTAAGTTTCCTCAAAGAATGGTTCATTATGAAAAAAGCGACTTATCCGCGTCTCTAATGTTTGTTGTTCACAAGAAGTTACCATAAGACGTCTTCCCTCGCGCATAATGCGCCTCAGACGCAATTTAAGTTCTTCCCGGCGATCAGGAGATGTGTTGTACACGCGTCATTCTCTCAGACTTTTGCCAAAGAAAAGCGAAAATAGTCTGTAAGGGAAATTTCATGTTGCAGAAAGCCAGGCTTTATTCTGCTGAGTTTAGCCAGCGGAGCTGTCTTCAGGTTTCAAATGTATTTTATCAGCACAACTAATTCTTCTAATCTTTTCCTCTGAATTAACCTGCAGTGAGAGTGGCGTGCAAAATGTTGGCACCTTTTTAATAACTATTTTAGAAAGACAATATTTGCACCTTAAACCCATACCAAAACATCACGTTCTTAAAGGGACAGTTCACACAAAAATTACAATTCTGTCATCTTGTGCTCATGTTTCAGTATTTGCATGATTCTGTGGAGCATGCAAAAAAAAAAGATGTTTAGAAGAATGTTCATGCTGCACTTTTCACAATAAAAAAATGACAAAAACACCATAAAAGTGTTTCATGTGACTCCAACTCAAGTCTTCTGAAGCCATAAAATAGTTTTGTGTAAACAGAAATGTAGGTCAATATTGCAAACTTTTATTGTGCTTTTTGGTGTATGGAAAAATGCAGCATGGACATTCTTTAAAATGTGTTTTTACGCAAGAAAGGTGAATTAGAACTACATGACGGTGCATCAATGGTGCCAAAATAAAAAATTTGTGTGAATTACCCCATAAAGTTTGATCCCATTTCACCAGTGTCCCCTCATGATTGTCATTCTTTATCATGACCCCTGCATATCCAGAGGGGGAAATATGTGTATTTTACCAAATTGTCATTGCTAGCGAGAATTATAATGCGTTGAATGAAAACACAGCTTATTTGAATGTCCCCGCATGATGCATCTTTAGAATCTGATCCCATCCCATGATGCCCCATCATGAATTTCACCCCTCTTTTTTCTATTTAGAAGATGCCTCTTAGCAAAATGCCTCTATAAAACAGAAATTCCTATATTAGCTATAAAGATTATGATATTACCCTTTTGTGCTAGATTGTCTCTTGAATGTAATGGATTTTGTACCTGTATTTTTCTAATTCCAATCCAGTCTTTCTGTATGCGGTGGCTTTATATGGAGGAATTCTAGGCTGCTTCCTTGCGTAAATAATTTGTAAAAACTTCCAGTCATCCTCGACACACAAACCCTGACCTCCGAAGTGTGCAGTGAAACTGCCACCATCATATCTGACTTCAAATATCTTTCACTTTTACACATTTAGACCCGAATCATGCAATATCAGCAATCACGGATATCAGTTGCCAAATGTTTCTCCGTTTCACCTTCTCGACTCGTTTAGAGTGTTAATAACCTTGAATATGCACCCTGTCAACGATGAGGATTTTCTCTGCTCTGTACAAGAATGTACTTTCATGGCTTTAGATGCAGTTGTGATGCCGTCTTTTAAACGCTTACCTGAGATCCTGTTCTTGATTCCTGTAAGGAGTTTATACTTGTGTGCTTGATCTGATTATTGTCACTAGTACTGTATGATGCAGTGTATGGATCTGATTGTTACAGCCCAGTTGTTGATGCAGCCTTGCCTTACTGATCCCCTGTGTAGAGAGGGACCCCTTTGCCATTGCCCTTCTCACCGAGTCTTATGTCATAACACTGTCTGCTGACGCAAATGTTATTCTTTAAACACCTATTAAAGTAACATACATATGAATATGTGTGCCTGTAGTCTTGTGTTCAGTTCATGAAAGTCACTGATAGACATATTTTGATTTAGTTTTTTTTTTTAGTTTCATTTTTATTTAATTGTTTTACTTGGCATTAAAATAATTCATTGTTTTATTAAAAATATATATTTAAAATATTAATTAAACCAAAGAATAATATTTCAATGATAATGATGGTGTGATTTAATTTTTGATAAAACTAGCAATAAAATAAACTTAAACTTGGCAAAAAAATACATTATTATTTAAATAATACTTTATTTATATATACAAATATTATTATTTATTCAATTAAAATACTTTCTTAATTGAGGGCTGTAAATAATTCATAACAACATAATATAATAACAATTATGCAAATGATACAGTATCACTGTTGCATTATCAATTCTAATGATTACCTTATTTTTTTTAACCCTAAAGGTTAAAATACCCATAATAGAAAAGGAGGTTCTGTGGTTCTCTTATTTAGGCTAGTGCAGCTGGCACTAGAGCAATCAGTGATATGGAGTACAGTTCAGGTACCGCCTTCATTCATTTAGACGTGGAGGAACCTACAGTTTAAATTTGAAGTACAGACTCTGCATGCAGTGATTACAATGATGTCTTTATTAACTATTTACCACTTGATCCTTATCATCTTCAACTTAACGCTGTGTTCATGTGAGGGTAAGTAACAGATATTTGTGTTGAATTTTATTATTATTAGTTATCAATATTTTTAACAGAAAAAATATTTCAATTAATGTAATCATACTCTTGAAAACAATGTTTCTGGCTAATGTAGAACCTAAAATAATTTTACAGTCTGATGCTATTAGATGCTGTTTTTTTTTTTTTTTTTTTTTTTTTTTTTTTGGAAAACCAGTCTTAAAATAAATAAAAACAACTGACCCATTCAAAATGTATCCTAATTTTGAACAGTGTACCATTACCATTCATAGACCATTTGCTGTAGATTTCTATTGAAGACTAATTCTGTTTATTAACTTCTGCACATAGAATGAAAAAAATAAAAATACATAAGACAGTAAAAAAAAAAAATTATTTTTAA
This sequence comes from Carassius auratus, assembly GCF_003368295.1. Taxonomy (NCBI): domain Eukaryota; kingdom Metazoa; phylum Chordata; class Actinopteri; order Cypriniformes; family Cyprinidae; genus Carassius; species Carassius auratus. The sequence continues at coordinate 13,280 of NW_020524862.1, read as the reverse complement.
AAAGTACCTTTTAATTTCATTTTACAGGTATTTTTGATTTCAGAGCAGTTGAAGGAGAAACTGTCAGTCTGCCGTGCCACTCACCTCCTAAAGACAGTGTACAAGTTAATGTAGAGTGGACAAAACATAGTGCAAGCAGCACAAGTATTTGTAAATGGACTATTAATAACAATAGTGAATTTATGACTGGAGTATGCATTCCTCGTTTCAAACTCAACAAGAAGTCTTTTATACTAACTATAGAAAATGTTCAGCTCAGTGACTCCGGTACTTACAGCTGTAAAATAACAAGAGTTATTCCACCACCATCAAAAGACAATACCACAAATGTGACACTCCGAGTCAAAGGTAAGTGTCATTCATAAATTATTATTTTTTAAATTGTTTACTTCTTGTAGGCCATCTAGCCTAGATGTCAGAAATAAGCATCTAAACATCATATCATCTCCCTCCACTGCAGCTCGTCCACATCTGCAGACACTGAACAGCAGTAATGACAGCTGTATCCATCTGCTCTGCTCTATGGAGGGTCTGACGTCTGAGCTGGTGAACTTCACCTGGAGCAGAGACGGTCATGGGTCACTTCATCCATTCACATCTAATGCCACGAACAGTGAGCTGCGTCTGTGTAAACCTGACTGGAGTGACGGAGACACAATCACCTGTTACGCCAGCTACTCGAGCACTCGAACCCAAAGAAGCATACAACTCACTTCACAGAAAGATTCTTACAGAGGTGGGCATATTATATATTAGAGCATAATATTTCATTTAATAAACCACTAACAGTAACAATTCAGAAAATTTACACTAACCTAAATTGCTTTCAGTGTGCTAAACTGGTAATAGAAAAAAAAAACACACACACAAACATGATGAAACACAAAAGGCCACTCTAGGTGGATGTGTGTAATTTTCCTTGCACTCTAATTTTACAAAAGCAAATGATTAAATCTAATATAAAAACAATTTTAAAATAAACAAACTGACCATAAACGAACTAACATATCAATCAATCCAGCAGGCCAAACTGAGATCCATCTTCCAGTTTGTGTGGTCCTTTTCAGCATCTTCATCATCAGCATCGTTTTCATCTGGATGATGTTCTTCATATTGCAGTGTAAGAGAAACTGTATTTTGCTCATTTGATGTATGCAAAATTTGACTGTTTAAAAATAAGATCTAAATATTCATTGCCATTCAGTAAAATCATAGTGTGCATTTTTTTAATCTCCAATCTTTAATTAATTTGGTCTGAATATGAGCTTAAAAGACCTAGCTGACAAATCTATTTATATTGAACCTATGGATGAGAAATGTGTCTTTATTGTTAAAACATATCATGAGTTCTTTTAACTTTTAACTAATGCTTGCAAAAAACTCATGTCTCATTCTGCAGATAAGGACCATCAGCATAAGAGCATCAGAAGAACTTAAGTCATTCTCTCACTAGAATATACTGTCTTTCATTTTTTTTTACTGTATGCTTTAATGCATATGTTAAATACATAACTCATGTGGTATGATGTATAATAAACCGCAAATATGCTTACTTCTTTGTTGTCTGTGTAATTAGCATCACTAAACAAAAAATATTTAGATATTTTGATTTTGATTTTTTTTAAATATATGAAATGAAAGCTGAATGTGTCATATGACTTGGTTCTGTACATACATAATGTTCATTAGGGTTGCTCTCCCTCATTCGCCCTTAAAAGAATAGTCCACTCAGAAAATGTAACATCATTTATCAGATTGTGGGTGGATCTATGGACAGGAAGTTCATTACTCAAAATGTGGGTATTTGTGTACCAGTGTCACACACCAAGTACAGCTCTTTAAGTGTTCAGTCGACATGTTTTTAGTACGGATTACAAACTGCCTTTTATTTTTTACTTTAACTTATTTCCCAAATACAGGTAAGAGACTGTTTCATTTGCCCTTTTAATGTAAATCAGAGAAGTTTCATGTATGTGTCTCACTTGTGACTTAGTATTTACTGTCTATAGTATTTTATTATTTTTTTGTACAATAAATGTGATTTATGTACTGTATTACTGAAGGCAACATTCTGTTGTCAGCTCCACTGAAATGTGTCTCAATCCACAGATGCAGAGAATGATTTCAGAGCAGTTGAAGGAGAAACTGTCAGTCTGCCGTGCCACTCACCCCCTAATGACAATGTACAAGTTTCTGTAGTGTGGACAAAACACAATGCAAGCAGCACAAGTATTTGTAAATGGTTTATTTCTAACAATGTTGGATCTATCACTGGAAACTGTGTTCCTCGTTTCAAACTCAACAAGAAGTCTTTTACACTAAGTATAGAATATGTTCAGCTCAGTGACTCGGGTACTTACAGCTGTAAAATAACAAGAGTTATTCCACCACCATCAACAGACTATAGCACAAATGTGACACTCCAAGTTGCAGGTGATTGTAACTTCCATCACTTTTGATTTATTTGAAATGTCTGATTGTTGACCATCACCTAGAGGTCTCTCTGTACAATAGTAATGTAGTAATGAATCAAGTGATGTGTATGAGTAATGAGTAATCAAGTCACTCTGAATACCTGAGCTCATGCTGGTGTTGTTCATCTCCCTCCACTGCAGCTCGTCCACATCTGTCTCTGCTGACACTGAACAGCAGTAATGACAGCTGTATCCATCTGCTCTGCTCTATGGAGGGTCTGACGTCTGAGCTGGTGAACTTCACCTGGAGCAGAGACGGTCATGGGTCACTTCATCCATTCACATCTAATGCCACGAACAGTGAGCTGCGTCTGTGTAAACCTGACTGGAGTGATGGAGACACAATCACCTGTTACGCCAGCTACTCGAGCACACGAACCCAAAGAAGCATACAACTCACTTCACAGAAAGGTTCAGCACTGATGTTCAATGGCCTTTAAACTTTACAAGAAAATGTATTTAAATTATTTAACAATTATAAAAAAAAGAAATCAACTAACCTGCAATCTATTTTTCCAGAATTCGAACAGAACTTTCCAGTTGTTTCCGTGGCCATTTTCAGCTCCTTCTTCATCTGCATTGCTTTCATCTGGATACTGTTCTGCATATCCAAACATAAGACCTCCAACTGATCTGCGTGTGATTTGTGTAGATTCCCTAGTCCAGTTTTAATTTGGTTTGACCGTGAAATAAATTAAGTGTCTGTAAAAGACTTGTGTCATCCTGCAGAGTCTGACCTGCTGCCCTGGACCACCAGCATGAGAGCTTTAGAAGAGGAAACACGCTGTAATAGGTTTAAAAAATATATTTTTATTATACTTTGGACTACGCTTTCTTGAAAATGGCTGTTTATTTGTTTGTTTAGCAGAACTTTAATGTAAGAATATTTTCCTTGACTGTGCTGTTAAAATCAACATATTTCTTTTTTATGTACTCAGTATTACTTCTAAATAAGTATCTAATATACAAAGAATGTTCTTGTCTAACAAATGTATTAAAACCAAAGCTTTTTTATTAAAATGAAAACTGAAGGTTTCATATGACTTGGTGCTCTAAATATGGGGTTTTTACTCATTTAAAGGGATAGTTCCTTAAAAATGACAATTGTCATCATTTCCTCACCATGGTAATGTTGCAAATCTGTAAGACGTACTTTCTTTTTAAAACATTAAAGAACATATTTTGAGAAATTAGAATTATTATCTATATAATAAGAGTCAACGATCACCAAAACAGTCCTTCAAAATACTTTGTTCCACAGAAGAGACGGAAAAAAACTATTCATATTTAGAATGAGAAAGTTATGACTTAATTTTCATTTTTGTGTGATCCATCCTTTTAAGAGGCCTATTAATCACCTTCATGAGATCCTTTTTTTAAATTCTTCCTTAATGAAAAAAAAAATATATTTTTGCAGTTAATAATTACATTATATGATTATTGTAGCAAATAACACTTTAGTGCTGCAAATTCATTACTACTTTGGCAAAATATGTATATTTTTTGTCATTGTAGAACAGTGATTTTTATCATATATCCAATTAAATGTCAGCATCTTTTGCTTGACCCTGTCGTGTCCTTCAGTACAGATGCATGAACACAGAACTCTGACTCAAAGGCCACAGAGAACATGAAGATATGGTACATTTTACCCTTTCAGTTCTGCAAAGCAAAGGTTTTAAATCAAACACTATAAGACTCACAATGGACCACAGAATACAGTGACAGTATTAGCTTAAGTTTTCAAAAGTGTATTATTGGTTCCAGTGGTAATAATCAAAGTGATAACAAAGTTTTAATTTAAATTAAGACATTTATAAAAGTTATCAAAATGTGAAATCTGTTTGGTTTTCCTCTATACAACACATGATCAATGGTGTCAATTTCAGTTCACTGTGCTTGGTTCATTACAACCCTGGTTCCCTTGCATAATAAACAAAAATTTCACCGCTAGACTATTCCTGGTGCCCCTTCAAAACATTGAGACCATGACGCATTTGCCTGTACTAGTAGGAGGGTTGTGAAATTCTGTGGTCTTCCTTTGAACAAGGCTTTTATGTGGAAAGCAGAACCACTGAAAAACTGGTGCCATGTTCTTATATCCCTCCATGTTTCAAAATAAAATGCATTTTTTAAATCTTACCAGTACTCTTTATTTTCATTTCTGCTATGCCATCAAATATACAGCAACAACGAAAAGGAGTTCTAAAGAATACATAAAAGATAAAATAGGTCGCGTCAATGAACACAGTCATTCAGAATGGAGGCAAGCAATGATAGTGAAGGTAATGTTCATTTTAAACAAGCACGTTGTAAAAACAAACAAACAAGTTGTATCAGTGAATCTCTGATTTTTTGACCAATGGAAGTAGGATTGTTTTTTGACTTGTGATCTAGATCGTGGGTGTGCACATGGCCAGGAAGTTGATCACTCAGAGTGTATGTTCCTGCACAGAAGTGTCACACACTCTGAGCACATCGACATGTTTTACAAGTGGATTACAAAATGTGTTTTATTTTTGACTTTAATTTATCTCATGCATACAGGTGAGTTCTGATTTAAAGCAAAACCTAATTTCTCAGTTGTGACTTACACTAGATCATTTTTTGACTAATAACAAGGATCCAAGTGATAAGTAAAAAGTAAAATACATCTTATATGTGGTAAATTTTCTGTGATCTCTTTCAGAGTGGATGTGATTTGTGTACTGTATTACTGAAGGCAACATTCTGTTGTCAGCTCCACTGAAATGTGTCTCAATCCACAGATGCAGAGAATGATTTCAGAGCAGTTGAAGGAGAAACTGTCAGTCTGCCGTGCCACTCACCTCCTAATGACAGTGTACAAGTTAATGTAGAGTGGACAAAACATAATGCAAGCAGCACAAGTATTTGTAAATGGACTATTAATAACAATAGTGAATTTATTACTGGAGCATGCATTCCTCGTTTCAAACTCAACAAGAAGTCTTTTATACTAAGTATAGAAAATGTTCAGCTCAGTGACTCCGGTACTTACAGCTGTAAAATAACAAGATTAATTCCACCACCATCAATAGACAATACCACAAATGTGACACTCCGAGTCGAAGGTAAGTGTCATTCATAAATTATTATTTTTTAAATTGTTTACTTCTTGTAGGCCGTCTTGCCTAGATGTCAGAAATAAGCATCTAAACATCATATCATCTCCCTCCACTGCAGCTCGTCCACATCTGCAGACACTGAACAGCAGTAATGACAGCTGTATCCATCTGCTCTGCTCTATGGAGGGTCTGACGTCTGAGCTGGTGAACTTCACCTGGAGCAGAGACGGTCATGGGTCACTTCATCCATTCACATCTAATGCCACGAACAGTGAGCTGCGTCTGTGTAAACCTGACTGGAGTGACGGAGACACAGTCACCTGTTACGCCAGCTACTCGAGCACACGAACCCAAAGAAGTATACAACTCACTACACAGAAAGATTCTTACAGAGGTGGGCATATTATATATTAGAGCATAATATTTCATTTAATAAACCACTAACAGTAACAATTCAGAAAATTTACACTAACCTAAATTGCTTTCAGTGTGCTAAACTGCTAATAGAAAAACACACACATACTTGTCTAAATGTTAGAATTTGTTTAAACAATGGGCTTCGAATTAAAAAATTAAATTAAATTAAATTTATGCATTTAGTAGACGCTTTTATCCAAAGCGACTTACAGTGCATTCAGGCTATCAACTTTTACCTATCATGTGTTCCCGTGGATTCTAACCCCCAACCTTGCGCTAGCTTGCTTGCTAACGCAGTGCTCTACCAGTTGTGCTACAGGAACACTGAATTTAACCAGACTAAAATACATATTCGACTCTAGACAAAAAAAAAAAAAAAAAAAACTGTCTTGAGAGTACATTTTTTGTGAAATTTAGATGTATACTTAAATGTATATCAGATATTTCGCTGAGATGCAACTATTTGAACATTTGGAATCTGAGGGTGCAAAAAAAAAAATTGAAATGTTGAGAAATTTGCCTTTAAAGTTGTCCAAATGAAGTTCTTAGCAATGTGGTAGAAATTTACGGTAGAGAATTTACAAAATATCTTCATATAACATGATCTTTACATAATATTCTAAAACATTTTGCCATAAACGAAAATCTAACATTTTGAACCATATAATGTATTGTTGGTTACTGCTACAAATATACCCGTGCTACGACTTGTTTTGCGGTCCAGGGTCACATATGTAATGTGAAGGATATTTGTGTCTATACGCCTGTGTACCTCCAAATACGTATTAATAACTTATGTGTTTTTGATGTTCTTAAACAGTTCTAGCAAGCAATATTTCATGGCTATTACTAAATAATAGCATTCTGAGTTCCAGTAGGAAAGTCACTGTGATGCTCTCTAGCAGACTGCATGGTCCAGTCAGTTGACATTGTTGCCGTTTCCCTTTTGTCTGTCAAACTTTTATCTGTCTGATTTTCAGGGTCTGATCGTACCCTGTTTATGAAAATTACAGATGTCCAGCTGCTGATCATCTCATGCAGTGCTGCTGCAGGCCTCATCCTGTGCATCCTCCTCATTGCTGTTATCTGCAAATGTGAGTATGATTAGGTTTGATTATTTAACCGTAATTATAACTCAGATTAAATAACATTACACAATTGTGACTAATAAAAATAGGAAACGGTATATGGAGAAAGTTTTTTATGTCATATGTTTCATAAAAATGCAAGTTAGTTTAGAAATAGTTTGACACAGTTTAAAAAAAGAAGGCAGGTATGTGAAGGAAATAATGGCTGTCACCCTCCCTCAAACATCCCTCTGTCTCATTACATCAGCATCCTTCTCTATTTCTGCTTTCTGTAACCGCAACGTCAAATACTTACGCACAGCATTTTTATATTTTCAGGAAAACGTCTCACATTAAAAACATTGCATGTCTGTATGTAGCATATATATGGTGAACCAAAACAGCTAAAAGATGGAGTATGCTAGTCGTAGGCGATCTAGTCTTCCTCGTCTCCTAGACTGACCAGCTGACAAAAAGAAAAAAAAAACTAAAATCACCCAACAGGACAGGTGAAAAGCAGCTTGAAGAGACTGGGAGACCCGTTTAATCCAGTTAAGAACAACAAACTGGCTGAAATTATATCATATTTTCAGCAGGGAATATGGCTAACACAAAGTTACCACAGTTAAACTGAAAACAATAGCCACATTTAGCCAGCTACATAGGGAAGGTAAACAAGTACAGTCAATTTGTCTACTGATGTATTTATATTTCTCACGGATACGTTGGCCTTCCGGTCGATAATGAAAAAATATTTTAATGGACCTCCACTAGATGGCGACAAAAGCGAACGTGTATTCGTTCCCATCGGAAACCGGTCTCAGCTGGTTTAGCTGGTCTTCGTTTGCAGGCTTGTGTTAGAGGAGCTTTGACAACTTCTGTGGTTGGTCAGACTGTTGACCAACCAGATTAAACCAGCTTGACCAGGCCCCAGCTCAAACCAGATGAACCAGCAAGTTACTGCTGTAACACTAACATCATAAACAAATGATTTCTACATGGTTTAAAAAGAGATAGAACAGGTGTTTTTATATAAATTTACAACTGAGGCATTATTTCAGTAGATTAACTGTAGCCTTTGGTTTCAGTAATATTAATATGGTAAATATACCTAAAAAATATTATTTGTGAAAAAATGAACTATGTTGTGCTTCTGTTTTGTGTTATTTGTCTGTTTTTCTCTGTCTAACTTGCTGTCTGTTTAATTTTGTAGGCAGAAAGCGAAAAGAAAATGGATCTATAGTGTTCACCAATAAAGTCTATGAGAACTTCAGTTTCGCCATGTCCCGTCCGAACACATTGTCCAATGATAAACCACAGACAGAAGAATGTATTTATGAGAACTAACTGCTGCTGCTTAATAATAACCTTTGCTTTAAAGCCAGACCAGCCCAGCTGTTACGAAGGAAGTATGATTTAGACAAAAGTGTCTTAAGTTGTGCTATAAGATATTTGATGGTGCACTGCAAATGTGAAGCAAAAGCTTGCTGTATTGTTTACAATGCCTTCACTGACTTCAAAAACTGTAACCAGGCACTTTAAACAATAAGTAACTGTTTTTGTTGTTTAAGCACTATAGGTGCTCTAAACTATTATGTCTTCTAAATTAAATTGAATTAAATTATGATAATGAGCAAGGATCTCATATCAGTTTTCTTTCATACAATGCAAAGGCATTATTGAAATTTCTCTTTGCACTTTTTGTTGTATGAATTTAGTTTTTGGTACGGGACTGATTATGCTGTAATATTTAATTGCTTGTAAATAAATAACATATTGTAAGTCTTTTGTGTCAAAGCCTCTTTGCTGTCAAACCAAACTTTGCAGAAAATTACTTCACATCTATTCACATCTCGGTCCTCATGTTCAACTTTGGGCTTGAAAATCAATAAAAAAATCACTATATCACTTATGGCCGTAGTTACACACACACACACACACACAAATATATAAGGACCAAAGTGTACTGTATATATATATATATATATATATATATATATATATATATATATATATATGTGTGTGTGTGTGTGTGTGTGTGTGTGTGTGTGTACGGTATATATTTACAAACTTTTGGTCCTTTTAGCACAGGGTGCCTGACAGATTTGAAACAAAAAATGTTCTAATTTGGTCTAAATGGGAATTTATATTGTTAACTTTTTTTATTCAGTGTAAAGTATGCATGGGTGAGTAATTTATTAGAATGTTTCTATTAATTTCCTCTTTGTACGATGTATAATAAATACAAAATGGAATTTGATGGGATTCATATACAGTATGTTAATGTCGACTGTACCTAAACAATGCTTTACTTAAAGAGGAAATCACCACCTTAACCCATTTCACAGCATGAGACATTAAACAAAACACATGAGGCGGATGCAACTCACAACGCCCTTCATGGACAGAGAGATGATGGTGAGTGTATGTCTCTTATATTGATATTTGAAAACAATTATAAATATGAATATGGTGCCATTTGTAAGGATCTTTTGCTTTAGTTGATATAATAAAATAGTAGTTATTCATATCATTTTACTTTAAAAAGTACCGAAAGGGATAGATCAACCAAAAACATAAATTCTGTCTTCATTAACGCACAATGATGTTGCTATGTGACTTTAATTTTTTACATTTTTCATCTTCCTTTTTTCCTCAGTGTTTTTCTTTAATCTGTTGTTGGTGGATACTTCTGACTTCAGCTTTCAGTAAAAAAAAAAAAAAAAAAAAAAAAAGAATACATTTATTATTATTACATATATATCTTCTAAATAATTGGACAATTTATAGCTTGGCATGAGATATTTAAGTTGTTGTTGTATTTGTTTTTCTGCAGCATTTGGCGATGCAGTAGTGAATCACGCTACAACTTTATTTGTCAATCATGGAGAGTCTGCCAGAATAAGATGCAACTACAGCCGAACGGATGACACAGAAAGCATGACAGTGGATCTGGAAACATTAAATCATGCACTGTGTTCGTATTACTTACATGAGAATACATGGAAAAAACGAAACTGTAAAGAGCCCATCAAATTCACATGGATTCCAGAGACTAAGGAAATATCATTTGAGCTCTTAAATCTTCAAATTCAGGATACCGGCACATACACCTGTACTGTGAGGAGGATTGTAAAACCACCTGAAGTGGATCTGGGATTTCAAAAAGTTCAAGTTATTGGTAAATATTTTTTTAATAATCATAATAGATTAGATTAGAGAGGTAGGTCTGGATGCTAAATATTGCATTTTGTGTATTAATCCTTCCTCTCAGTGCGTCCCGCCTTGTCTCTGTCCTGTGTGAAGAGGCCTGATGGATCAACCTTGATTCTGTGCTCTGTTGAATTTTACAATGATCCTCTTGAACAGTTTTGGATCAGAGACGGAGACTTTCTCAACAGCTCGTTCTCAAATAAATCATTCAACGGATTCTTCAGTCAATCATACCTTATACTGCCACCACAGACCTTCAATGATACAGTATACTCCTGCTGGTTAAACCACTCCTCCTTAAACAAACCACTCATGGTCAATTTATCAAGCTCTGTCTGCTATAAGAAAGGGGGTAAGTTTTTCTTGTTTAAATACGTTATATACTCTATGACATAATGATATATCTATAAGAAATTGCCTATAATGTCGTTTATAACAGACTTTTGCAATTATTCTGTCTTGTAGATTTAACTGAGGCTCTGGCAGTGGCATTTGTCATCTCTGCGGTTTTGACAGTCATTTT